>NC_072824.1:237500-530000 GCF_027744805.1 Dunckerocampus dactyliophorus
CACGCAGCGCCCTCACGCTGCGCGGTTGCCTGAGGTTAAGAGAAAGGGTGTTTCCGGACTTGCCTGCCGCCGTCGCTGCTTCCCACGCACCTTAAACCGCCCAGGCGGGCACCTGTCCCGAGAGATGACAGCGATGCGTGGGCCGAACCGGCGCGGCGCCGATGGAGGACAACTGGGTCAGACGGGTCGTCTTGATCTCGCTACCGATAGGTCGGGCAGAGTGCGACACGCGTGTGACGAGGGGACGGCGAACCGCTGCCACGGCAATCTGTGGTTTCACGAGTGCCATCTGCACTTGCCCATTGAGGCCAACCCGCAGGCTGGAGAAGCCGTCCGCCCGAACACCGGCACCACGGCCGGCCGGCGGGGGCCCTCCAAAGGCGGGTCTGGTTTACCGTTAGGTCAGTGGGGGATCAGGGGGTTGGTTGTGTGTGCGAGCGCGGCCGGGGGGGGCAATGGCCCCCGGGTGGCCGCGCGGGAATCTCATTTGTCTCGCGCGAGCACTCGGCTCCTTTTTATCGGACACCCGGAGGTGAAGCACAGGCCCTGCTACCGCGCTGGAGGTCCCACTTGCCTCCAATGAGCACTCGGCTCCTCTTTATCGGACACCCGGAGGTGAAGCGCGGGCCCTGCTACCGCGCTGGAGGTCCCACTTGCCTCCAATGAGCACTCGGCTCCTCTTTATCGGACACCCGGAGGTGAGGCGCGGGCCCCTCTACCCGCGCCGGAGCCTCAGCTTGCCTTCCAATGAGCTGGGCTCCTTTATTTTCTTTGGAGTGGGCCACCCGTAGGTGGAGAGCGACCCGCAGGCGAAGCACGGCCAGGGGCCGCCGGATGCCGCCCATCGCGGGCGCTCACACTCCTCTGACACCTTCGTAGCAGCCAAGTGCTCCTTTTTTCATTCACCATCCGGAGGTGGAGCACGGACCCAGCCACCGCGCTGGAGCGAGCAGCAGCCTCGCTCCTAGTGTGCACCCGCAGGCGAAGCGTGGCCAGGGGCCGCCGGATGCCGCCCATCGCGGGCGCACACGCTTTTCTGACACCTTCGTAGCACCAAAGCGCTGCTTTTTTGGATTCGCCACCCGGAGGTGGAGCACGGACAAAGCTACCGCGCGGAGCGAGCAGCAGCCTCGCTCCTAGCGTGCACCCGCAGGTGAAGCGCGGCCAAGGGCCGTCGGATGCCGCCCATCGCGGGCGCACACGCTTTTCTGACACCTTCGTAGCACCAAAGTGCTGCTTTTTTGGATTCGCCACCCGGAGGTGGAGCGCGGACAAAGCTACCGCGCGGAGCGAGCAGCAGCCTCGCTCCTAGCGTGCACCCGCAGGCGAAGCGTGGCCAGGGACCGCCAGATGCCGCCCATCGCGGGCGCACACGCTTTTCTGACACCTCGGATTGGCCAACCGGAGGTGGAGAGCGACCCGCTGGCGAGGCGCGGCCAGGGCCGCCTGACGCGGCCCATCGCGGGCGCTCCTTGTCGGACACCTGCATCACACAGCCTGGGTGACAGCTGTAGAGTGACACTTAGAAAATGGATGCACAAGTCACTCTTACTAGTTACCGTTCCCTTTTATTTGTGTCACGCTTGGAAATGCTTGAGAGGTGACACTTTGTCAAAATTGCAGCTCATGTCTCTTAATCATCGCTGCTCATGAGTCTTCCTTGGATGCCTGCCATGCGTGCGGCCCAACGGGGCACTCAGTTGGGGTGGGCAGCCCAGGCCGCCTTGCGCGGCCCATCAGGGCACCCGGGGGACGCGGAAACCAGTTTTTAGAAAATAACCTCCAGGGTTTCCCCACAGTGGCCCGGCCCAGCTTGCGTCCGTGTTTCAGTGCGCCAAAAGCGGCATCAAAATAGTGCTTTTCTCGGTACTTCCCCTGGAGGTCAGTGTTTCTAAAAACTGGGTTTCCAAAATCGTGCTGGAGGTGTTTTGGTCAACCAGGAAAAATGGCGTTTACGGGAGTGGGTACGTTATCCCCCCCCTCCCCCTCGGCTGATTTACCCTCTCCCGTAAACGCGTTTTTTCCTGGTCGACCAAAACACTCATTGACTCCCATTCATTTGACAGTGTCATTTTTTCAGCACTTTTTTTGCGCATTGGGTACTCCGCGCCATTGACTCCCATTCATTTGACACTTTGAAAAATCATCCGAGCGGCTCTGCACGCTTTTTATAGCCGCTTTGGGGCTCCAGCCGCCTCGGCCTGCATTTCCTCCGAGGTCCGTTAGGACTTAGGCATTTGTTTGGCTCAGACCATTTGCGCCAGTCTCTCCAAAGATAACTTTCTCCCGGATTCTTTGAGGAAGTTGTGTAACGCCAGCAGGTGATAGTCGCTGAGTTGTTTACACTCATGTAGCGTAACATCATATACTTCCCTGTCTATCTCAAGGCTTTCAGACTAGTTTGTGCCCTTATCTGGCTGCTGGTCCTGGCTAGCCTTCACTATGTGTTAGCACTTCACTAATTCTGTTTAACCTTTGACACACTAAAACAGTTGTTCATCTTCTCAGCCAAATTATTTAAAAAAGCATTATTTCTGGAAACTACTTGTAATCACTCACGAAGTTGTTAGACTGATTAAACAGTTCCATCTATACTGTACTTATTTTAAGGGACTCAGCTAATAATTCAATCAATAAACATCAATTCAAACAGTTATTCTAAAATCTACTTGTATATGTTGCTTCATAAAATCACTCAGTAAATCCATGTTTGCCTACAGTACACTGCTCAGACCAGAGAGTAGATGACTACTTACACTCCTGTGGGCCTGTGCTCCCATGAAAATGTTTCTGCATGGAGTGTGTGAGGACCTGTCTTTGGCACTTGGGATCTTCCTTCCTACTTCCCTTTTATTAGATTCAAGATTCAAGAGTTTTATTGTCATATGCACAGTAAAACCGGTGGTTCTGCTATGCAATGAAATTCTTGTTCTGTTCATTCTCCCAAAAAAGAAAGAAAGAAAAACAGAAGAAAAAGAATAAGGACATCAGAAACATAAATACCAATAAATTAAGCAACAACAACAGAAGAGACATGAATACAAATAAATAAATAAATAAATAAAGTGCTATGAGTGTGTGCTTGTGTTGCGTGCGGCGTGTGTGAGTACTTCGTTGAGAAGCCTGATGGCCTGTGGGTAAAAGCTGTTTGCCAGCCTTGTGGTCCTGGACTTCAAACTCCTGTAGCGTCTGCCTGACGGTAGGAGTGTGAATAATGAGTGTTGTGGATGTGTGCTGTCCTTGATGAGGTTGTGTGTTCTTTGTAGGACTCTAGTTTTATAAATGTCTTGCAGTGAGGGGAGGGCTGCCCCAACAATGTTCTGTGAGGTCTTGATCACCCGCTGGAGTGCCTTCCTATCAGGTGTTGTACAGTTACCGTACCAAACAGTGATGGAGGCGGTAAGGACACTTTCCATAGTGCATCTGTAGAAGCAACTAAGACGATCAGAGGAGTGAATGCATGAGTCGGTTTCTTGTGTCCAATCCCGTAAGTCATTCAAATTCAAACAAAATTTTAACTTTGAGAGAAGAGAGAAATGTGATAAAATGTTATGAGAAAAATGTCTGATAAAAGTGGATAAAGTGTATGGTGAGCGTTTTTACAGCCTTAAAACATATCTAATAATTGTACAAAATTATAGTTGGCTACTTGACGGATTTCAATTATTGTGGGCTATTTTGGAAACCCAGGAGCCCAGTCCCCAAAACCACATTAGAGCGGCCTATGGGAAAAACTACTATGGAGCTATGGCTCTATCTAGTGGTTGGAGGGTCGAATTACAACGTCGTCCTCCAAAGTGTCTCTCTCGACGACAAGTCATTCCACATTTCCGTGATAAATCGTGATAAAATATCAGCATCATTGCATATTGAGAAATAAGTGTTATGTTAGGAGTTAATGGGCATAAAATGGTAACTAGGCGCAAAAGAATGCTGCATACACGTGTCTTCTACTCAAAAGGCTGTGCAGTGCAGGCGTGACCTCTTTTGCTTTTTTTGCAGGTTTAAAAACTCCGTGGCTGAATTTCATATGAATTTCGTATAAAGTGAATATTGAACCCCCAGCGCCGCCAATAGTATGGCCACTAGTGATGTCATTACATGCTTTACATGCTGCTAAGAATTGGCTGATCACTTGAACGTTTGCAGTTCGTGATTTCCTTTAAAAACAACTCATAAATACCGCAGCAGCTCTCGCAAAGCATTCTGGGTCTTATATGCACTGGCATATAATTGTAGAATTGTGGAATTAAGTAGACGTAATTAGTCAATATTAACGTAAACATACTTGGTTGGTTTTAAATTCAAGAAGTGTATTTTTACAGGAGTAAACTACATGAGTCCCACGAGTGAAAATGGTAGTCATGTAGATGACTTCCTGTCGGAATCCAGTGTTGAGTTGAGACTATACTTTTAGGAATCATTTCTATGATGTGACCTGAGAAATGTGTTCTAGAAGTCAATGGTCTCACCTCCCACGATGATGAGAAACATATCCATTAATCATGATGGTGATATAGCCTCCTTTTGAGTGGGTATAAAAGTGTAAAGTCATTAATTCTCGTCCATAGCAGAGAATCAGAGAGTCAGTTTGACATTTCTTCTCTGTTCAGAAATCTGTTCCTTTGGTACGAACTGCTCACTAAAATGTAGTGAAGATGAGATGAATCCTCATGTGCATCGAACCACGTGAGCCAATTAGTTCTAAAAAGGGTTGATTTCTCGAAGCTTCATGTGCACACGAACCCCCCTACTGGCCAGGTGTGTAATCACAGGCAGCTGTATCTGAACCACATTGTGTAGATTCATTGAATTGTTGTGTCCATGAATAACAAAAACTGTATGACCAAATCATGTCTCTACATAAATTACCACGTTTGTGTGTAATAAAATAGTTGTTGAATGTATTGTGTTTGTGTACATTTTGTGTACCAAATGGTACTATCATATGACATGGCAGGTTGTGTCATCATGTTTTTCTGCCACTTTAGAAAAATGGCAGGCAGAGGACAGTGGAAGTGCTTGTGGAACTATGAAGAAGTACTGAATATGCTTGTGTAATGAGGACAATGATGTACGGGACAGGGGAGATTTCATTCATTTTTATACGCAAATAACACTTTCTCAACACTTTTTGGTTTGAAACGGTTTCTTTTTTTTGACACAATTTCTCCAGCCTTTGAAAACACCCTTTCACAGGGGACAGAAGACACTGGCGTGCACAAAAATGCAATTGGCGGATGATATCAATTTGGGTACAACAGTTTTGGCCTCTCCCAGTACACCAGAGGGTTTTCCAGCCTGCTGATATTTGGTCCAGAAAGGTAGCGCTGGACCTCCACAGTGGCATCTGCAGTTACATTTTGGGTCTTTCGTGCTTCCGTGACACTGGTGTCCAGACGATGCCCATCAGCACTGAACCAAGCCTGGTGTTGTCATCCACAAAATGGCGTGTTACAGCCAGGTAGGCATCCATATTGATGGATGTCCACTTATCAGATGAAGGCTAACAGCAGCCACCTTCTCCACTCCAGCCTTAGCCTTCTCCTTTGCTGACTCATACTTGGCCTCCACCAAAGAGCCTCAAGGAAAAATACATAGTGCTGAATTGTGTAACGTCCAATAAAGTACTCCTTCGTTTCATGCATGCAGCCTTACATACCTGCCTTGTAGGGAGAACATCATTGGCATCCAATTTGGACACAAATGTCCTGAATGCAACATCATCCACAATACTGAAGGGCTGTGTGTCCTTCACTGTCATGGAGACAAGGGCTTCACCCAGCTCTTGTAAAATGGATATCTACTCACCACTAATCAATGATCATGGAAGAAGATGGCAATGGGACTCATGGTGGAGACCTTTTATATGTTAGCATGTTGGCAGTGGCAATTCTGGGTCTGGGCCATATGGGCAATTGCCCCTCTTGCAGCACCTATTTCTCTGCTCCCCTTCCTAAGATAGGGGCCGGCTTTTGGCCAGGGCGGTATTCTTTTGGGGGGAGCTACTGGGGAATCAAATGTATTTGTGTTCAGCCCTCATCTAGTCAGGATATGTGGCAAATGGGCTCCTTCTACAGGCGGGATGCTCTCACCTCCTCGTTGCTCCGAAGTCATCAGATGTCCACCACGTGACCAAACAAAACAGAGTATGGGGGGGCTCACTTCGCCGCTGTGCCTCAGCCCTCAGGTGAATTATATGGTTGAAAAAATAGGAAATTACAACAGTAACTGCTCCAAAATAAAACATAGTTCATTCTTCATATTATATTCATTATATCGCAGACCAAGCGTCTCAAACATGTTATTTCACTACAAAAATGTAAAATTCCAAAAAGGGGAAAATGTGAATCAATATGAGTTGGTTTAGCCTTGACTGCTAGTTGAGTGATGGCAGGAGATGACGATTAAGTGTCGTTATTTTTGTCAACAAAACATAGCAAAGAGAAAGTCAAAGCCATCAGGTGTCCAAGAAAGAAGATGAAAGAAGAAGAGGAGAAAAGTAGTTGAAATGTGGTTTAAATGTGGGTTGGGGGGCACAGCGTTGGTGTGCCCGGGGTGTCATTCAAGCCAGAACCGCCACTGCATGTTGGCCACACAGTCAGTGGATCAGGAAGATCTGGGTTCAAATGTCTGTTCGGGCATCTCTGTGAGGAGTTCGTATGTCTCCGGGTACTCCAGTTTCCTCCTACATTCCAAAAATATGCATGTTAGTTTAATTGGAGACTCTAAATTGTCTATTTGTCTATATGTGCCCTGCTACCAGTCAGTGTACAGCGCACCTCCACCAGCTCATCTCGGCATGCAAGTGACAAGTGTACAGAGGTTAGGAGAGAGGGAGTGACAGAGCGCAGCGATGTGTCTGCCTTTGCTACCTCAAAATGAATGCACAAACATAACAACATAAACGTCCACCTCTCAAAAACGTGGCTCGTCGGGGCTGACTGTTGTAACGCATTGACCTGCCTCTCTCTCCTCAACCACCATCGCTCACCCTCAACACTGAGCCAACGAGCCAAATAGAGTGGAAGTTGCCACAAGCCGGACACCGACCAAGATTCACAAAAGTAGTGGTGCTCCAAGTGCTGCCCACGGCCCAGAAGTCAGTGAATACACAGGATGCTGAATGCTGAAAGGTGTAAGTGTACATGATGACGTCATATCTTCCCCTCACGTGCAGACTTCCCATCACACCAACGGACCACCTGACTCCCAAGTTGATTCCACTTCCCTATTTGGGAATATTGGCTGCTTTAATGGGAGCTGCTGCTTTGCTTGACTTTGGAGACCTCAGAAGAGCCTTTTAATGTGCTCTTTCAGGCTCCAACATGTTGCTTTCAGCCAAAGAAGGAGGAAACTGTGAGTTTGTGTGCAGTTAGCGGCTGACACCAAGGATTTCAGAAAAGCAGTCAGTATCTGCTGTGACCACCATTTGCCTCATGCAGTGCAACACATCTCCTTGGCATAGAGTTGATCAGGTTGTGGATTGTGGTCTGTGGAATGTTGGTCCACTCCTCTTCAATGGCTGTGCCAAGTTGCTGGATATTGGCGGGAACTGGTACACGCTGTCGTCTACGCCCATCCAGAGCATCCCAAACATGCTCAATGGGTGACATGTCCGGTGAGTATGCTGGCCATGCAAGAACTGCGACGTTTTCAGCTTCCAAGAATTGTGTACAGATCCTTGCAACATGGGGCCGTGCATTATCCTGCTGCAACACGAGGTGATGTTGGATGTATGGCACAACAATGGGCCTCAGGATTTCGTCACGGTATCTCTGTGCATTTAAAATGCCATCAATAAAATGCACCTTCTTCGTCCATAACAGACGCCTGCCCATATCATAAACCCATCGCCCCCATGGGCCACTCCATCCACAACATTGACATCAGAAAACCGCTCACCAACACGTTGCCACACACGCTGTCTGCCATCTGCCCTGAACAGTGTAAACCGGGATTCGTCCGTGAAGGGAACAGCTCTCCAACATGTCAGACGCCATCGAATGTGAGCATTTGCCCACTCAAGTTCGTTACGATGATGACAAGCATGCAGATGAGCTGCCCTGAGAAATTCTTTGGTTATGCAAACCGATTGTTTCAGCAGCTGCCCGAGTAGCTGGTCTCAGATGATCTTGGAGGTGAACATTCTGGATGTGGAGGTCCTGGGCTGGTGTGGTTAAACGTGGTCTGCGGTTGTGAGGCTGGTTGGATGTACTGCCAAATTCTCTGAAACGCCTTTGGAGACGCTTAAGGTAGAGAAATGAACATTCAATACACGAGCAACAGCTCTGGTTGACATTCCTGCTGTCAGCAAGCCAATTGCACGCTCCCTCAAATCTGTGGCATTGTGCTGCGTGATCAAACTGCACATTTCAGAGTGGCCTTTTATTGTGGGCAGTCTAACGCCCACCTGTGCACGAATCATGGTGTCTAATCAGCATGTTGATATGCACACCTGTGAGGTGGGATGGATGATCTCAGCAGAGGAGAAGTGCTCACTTTCACACATTTAGACACATTTGTCAACAATATTGGAGAGAAATGCTGATATTGTGGATGTGGAAAATGTTTTACATCTTTGAGTTCATCTCATAAAAAATGGGAACAAAAACAAAAGTGCTGGGTTTAGATTTTTGCTGAGTGTACTTAGCAAAGAGAAAGCAATATGTGAAGCTAGGAGAATATCCATCTGCATGCTTAAATATCTCATGTGGTGTACCCCAAGGGTCAATATTGGGGACAAAACTCTTTCACTTTTACATAAATGACATCTGTAATGTCACAAAAGACCTGAAGTTAGTATAACTTGCAGACGACACAACCGCATTCTGCTCTGAAGATAGCACAAAAAGGCTAATAAAAATCATCACAGATTAAATGACTATACTAAAAAGATGGTTTGATTAAAAATAGATTATCCCTGAAACTAAGTCAAACTAAAATAATGCTATTTGGTGATAGCAGGAAAGATACTTGTGTGCAAATACAAATAGATGGTGTGGACATTGAGAAAGTGAATGAAAATAAGTTTCTAGGTGTTATAATAGATTACATGAAAAATATACAACATAAAGTGGCAAGAAACATTTCGATACTCAATAAGGCACAATTTGTTCTGGACCAAAAATCACTCCATACTCTTTTGTTCTCCAGTATTCCGTATCTAACTTATTGTGCGGCGATATGGGGAAATAACTACAAAAGCAGCCTTCACTCACTAACCGTACTACAAAAAAGATCAATTAGGGTCATCCTTAAGGCGCTTGTAGAGAACATACAAACCCCCGTTCCTACAATCACAACTACTCAAATTTGTTGATCTGGTAAACTTTCACAAAGCTGAAATTATGCATACAGCAAAAAATAACAAGCAACCCAGAAACCTAACACGATTCATCTCATCAAGAGAGAGGAAATATGATCTTCGGAAAAAATTGGACTTAAAACACTTGCAGGCCCACACAACGCTAAAAACCTTCAGCATATCTGTTTGTGGAATCGACGTATGGAACAGGCTGAGTGAAGAACTCAAACAATGCATGAAAACGACCCAATTCAAAAGACACTACAAGCAGTTAATGTTGAGAAAATATAAGGAAGATTGATGAACCGCAGAGAGATGTTATGCTAATTAGCCATATGACACCTTGTCCAGGCAGATTTACAAACCTCACCTTCTTTGTAACACATTGTTCTATTGCTTTACCATATTCAGAACTCGTAAAGGGACCATGTTGAATGGGAAATGAACACATGTATCAGCAACTGTGACATGTATTAGCTATTGGATGTGAAACAAAGAGGGGCTATGATTGAATAAGCTCTTCTTCTTCCTGCTCCTTTTGGACATTTGGAATTGTGATATCAGAGGTATCCTGATGGGAAAGAATGTGGAAAAGAAGAATGTTAAAATAAATAGACAAATCAAATCAAACCTGTTGAGAACCCCGCCTTACATTTGTCTTCAGGATGATACATTAAAAACCTTCCATGGCCTGGAGAAACGTGTGTAAAAAATGTTTCTGCAAAATGATATTATGGGCAACATGCTGACAAACACAAACTGGCAGGCACCATGATCCAACTCAGTGTGTACAAGATGGTAGCTCGGGCTTGCTCACTAAGCCGAGAAGCCACGCTCACGGCAACGGGAGGTTTCTGGCCTGTAGTTGATTAGGAAATGTGCAAATTCAGCAATATTTACTTAGAATGTTGAATAAAATGTTAAACCATTAGAATAATAAAATACATTTATCATCCAGTTCAGTGCGCAAATATGAATATTTATTTGATCGTGTTTTTCCATTTTTCATGATGACACGGGGGCTCCATCCACCTGCCTGCCCTGACCGCATGTCACAGGCTGATGTCGATGACATCAAGCTGCATCGAGTCTTTGTGTGTTGTCTTATGTCGTTCCTTGATGTCTTTTCAACAAATCATTTGGCTTCCTCTGGTCCTCCATTGAATGTGATGTACATTCTACAGTTGGCGCTCCCGAGTGCTGTGAATTTTCCCCTGCTTCCTTAAGTGCCGACGCCTTTCATCAGATGCTCATTGATACAGAGACGTTGGTTCCTTTCAGCTTGCTTCTCTGCCTCAGCAGCGCCACCTTGTGTTTTTGTTCGTGAACCTCATGGTGATGACAGGTAGGCCTGGGATGAAAATGAATGAATGAATTGCTCGATAAATGTATATGAATTTGATCAATTTGCAAAGCTCGATATATCGCCATGTGCATGTGCAGACGCAATCGCGTCTCTCGCCTCCAAACAGGCAGGTAGAGGGTTCACTCTGTGCATTGGCCTCAGCACCTGGGTGCGTTTGTTCCTTAGTGGAATAGACTGAGCCCTCTTCAGTCAGTCATCCGGTGTCTTTGTCTTTGTGGGGGGGGGGCACTCGCGCACACAGCATACATTGTGAAGAGCAACGCAAGCTAACGTAGAAATTGGGAGCCAAAGTCCAATCCAATCCATTTGAGTTATATGGCACATTTTATAAACACAGCTTTCAAAGTGCTGCACAGACGAGTAAAACAATAAATAAGAAGTAAAAGTACAAATGACCACAGTAAATACTAATAAATAAAAGCAAAGACATTTAAAACATTAAAATATTTCAAACAAGAAGTAAAACTCTAAAAGCAATAAGTAATAGAAACAGGTAAAAATAAGAATAAAAACCAAGATAAAACCAATTAAACTAAAAAGACAAGAGTAAAACACGCAGAGGACCACACAACTCACTTGTCCTAATCCCAGTGGCGGTTCTGGCTTGAACGACGCCCTGGGCGGACCCAAGCTGTGCCGTCCCCAAACGCCCCACCCCCCATTTTTTATAAAAAATATATGTTTAAGTTATACATTGCCACAAAACCTACAAAATATCAGCAAAAAATATTAAACACAACACAAATAGAATGGAAACATTTTTAGCGGTGCACAAATCCTTCAAGTAGGATCCCTCCCAGCCCCCCTTCCCTCCACACTCCCACAACTGTTGTTAACAAATGTTTTTTTTCCAACTGCAGAAAGGTGCTCCAAAATATTTCACACGCTCCTCTTAAATTGCACCTGACTTAAATCCACATTTCCACAATTAAAAGTGTCAGTCAAGAAGACAAATGAACAGCAGTTAGCCTGTAGCTGCCAAGTATCGTTAGCTTACTTGATCGTATACATGCCATCATGTGGTGTACATAAAGTGATGCTATAGTGCCTTTTATCTTTGACCCATTTTCCTTTTTGTCTTTCTAAATTGTGCTTTGACTTTGTCTTTTCCATGTTTTGTTGACACAAATTAACGGCACTTTTATCGTCATCTTCTACGTCAGCCAACTAGCAGTCAAGGCTAAACCAACTCATATCGACTCACAATTCCCTCCTTTTTATTTCCTAGTGAAATAACATGTTTGACACTCTTGGTCTCCAATACAATTAATAGACTATTAACAATTCAATATCTTTTTTATTTTTGAACAACTGCTGTTGGAATTGGCCGCACGGTGGTCTCGTGGTTAGCATGTTGGCCACACTGTCAGGAGTGGCGTATGCCACAGCAAGAAAAATAGGATCCCAACGCAAGACTAGGGCAACTTCTAAATGCAAAAATAAAGTTTAATAACAAAAAGTGTCCAAACAGGTAAAGTACAAACAAAGGAAAATCCACTACTGGTAGAAACATAAAACACTGACAGCAGAAGGCTGTCAGGAAAAAACTAGAAGTAACAACAAAAAACACTGAAGGCAAACCAACAGGAAAACACTAAGATAGTACAGAGCAGGTAAATGCAAGCAAAGGTAATGAGCCAGAAAGCAGGGTAAGGGTAGTGGAGCCGGACTGAGCGGGAGCAAGGAACAGGAGGTCAGGGAGTACAATCTGGCCAGGATCAGGTGCTGCTGCCTTGCTTAAGAGGAGTCCAGATTGCTGATTGCCCGCAGGTGCGCTCCGGCGTCTCCGCCCACGCCGGCTGAGGTGCACTGCGGACAAATGGCAGACAGGCGGCAGCAGAGCGACAAGCAATGCGTGACAGTATGTCCCCCCCTCATAAGACGCCTCCTGGCGGCTTACCTGGCTTGTTAGGATGGAGATGGTGGACGTCGCTTATGAGTGACGGGTCCAAGATAAGGGAGCGGGAGACCCAAGAACGCTCCTCAGGGCCGTAACCCTCCCAGTCGACCAGGTACTGGAATCCTCTGCCCCTCCTTCGGGAGTCCAAGATGGCCTTCACTGTGTATGCTGGATGGCCATCGATCAGGCGCGGCGGAGGAGGCGACTCGACCGGGGGGCACAGGTGATGGAGGACACAGGTTTGAGGCAGGAGACGTGGAATACCGGGTGTACCTTGAGTGCTGGTGGTAGTTTAAGTCTGACGGAGAAGGGACTGATGATGGAGTCAATTTGGTATGGTCCCACAAATCTGGGTGCAAGCTTCCGGCTGGTTCCGGCCAGTGGTAAGTCCCTGGATGACAACCAGACTTCCTGACCGACCTGGTAGACGGGTGCCGGAATTCTGTGGCGGTCGGCCAGGCGGCGATTGCGCTCCGCCGTGCGGTTCAACGCGGCTACCGTCTCTCGCCATACTCTTCAGGCGCGGCGAAGGTGGATTTGGACCGATGGTACTGACACTTCCGCTTCCTGAGACGGAAAAAGAGGAGACTGGTATCCATTAGCGACTTTAAAGGGTGACATACCTGTGGCCGAGCTGACAAGGGTGTTATGCGCGTACTCCACCCAGGGGAGGTGGACGGACCAGGATGACGGGTGTCGGTGGCAGACGCAGCGTAAGGCGGCTTCGAGGTCCTGGTTGGCCCGCTCTGTCTGGCCGTTGGTCTGGGGATGATGACCGGATGATAGGCTCACCGATGCCCCGAGCATTTTGCAGAAGGACTTCCATACCTTGGAAGTGAATTGGGGTCCTCTGTCGGAAACAATATTGAGTGGAATGCCGTGGATGCGGAAGACATGTCTCACCAAGAGTCGAGCTGTGTCCAGTGATGTAGGTAATCCAGGTAATGCTATAAAATGTACCATCTTTGAAAACCGGTCAACAATGTTCAGAATTGTGGTGTTTCCTCTGGAAGAGGGTAGTCCAGTAACGAAGTCCATAGCTATATGTGACCAGGGACGGGTCGGGATGGGCAGAGGTTGTAACAAACCCGCCGGAGGTCGATTCGACGACTTATTTCTGGCGCAGACAGAGCAGGCCGCGACGAACTCTTTCACATCCGCCGCCATGGAGGGCCACCAAAACCTCTGCGCCAATGCCAGCTGAGTTCATCTGGTTCCTGGGTGACAGGTAATTCTAGATGCGTGGCCCCACTGTAATACGTCCGGTCTCAGTGTCTCTGGAACAAACAATTTACCAGCCGGACAACCCTCTGGAGACTCCTCCCCTTCCGTAGCCTCCGACACCTTCTTCTCCACCTCCCACCGAACAGCGCCCAACACCCGGGCCACAGGTATGATGGTTTCCGGCGCTGTTCCCTCCTCCGTGGAACTGAAGACTCTGGACAGGGCGTCAGGTTTAATATTGCGTGAATCGGGTCTGTAGGTGGTGGAGAAATTGAAGCGTGTTAGGAACAGTGACCAACGGGCTTGTCTGGCATTAAGTCTCTGGGCGGTTCTGATGTAGGATAAGTTCTTGTGGTCGGTGATAACTATAAAAGGATGAACTGCGCCCTCCAGCCAATGCCGCCACTCCCGCAGCGCGAGAACGATGGCCAACAGCTCCCTGTTGTCCACATCGTAGTTCCCTTCAGCCTGTGTGAGGCGACGCGAGAAGAAGGCGCAGGGATGCAGCTTCTGGTCGACCGGGGACCGCTGGGACAGCACGGCTCCCACTCCCGTATCAGAAGCGTCAACCTCAACAGAAAATTGTAAATTAGGATCAGGATGTACCAGAACCGGAGCGGATGTAAACAAGGTTTTGAGTGTGTTAAACGCAGAATTAGCCTCTGGGGTCCATACAAACGGAATTTTAGGCGATGTAAGCTGAGTCAGAGGTCCTGCTTTGCTGCTGAAATTACGTATGAATCGCCTGTAGAAGTTGGCGAACCCGAGGAACCTCTGCAAGTGCTTCCTTGATTTAGGAGTAGGCCACTCGACCACCGCCTGGATCTTGGCGGGATCGGCACGCAGCTGACCCTTCTCCACAATGTACCCCAGAAATGGCACCGAAGTGACGTGAAAGTCGCACTTCTCTGCCTTCACGTAGAGCCTATTCTCCATTAATCATTGGAGAACTAGTCGGACATGAGTGGTGTGGTCTTGAAGGTTCCTGGAAAAGATAAGTATGTCATCCAGATATACGAAACAGAATAGATTTATCATGTCGCTGAGGACGTCGTTAATGAGGTTTTGGAACACCGCCGGGGCGTTCGTGAGACCAAAAGGCATCAC
This sequence comes from Dunckerocampus dactyliophorus, assembly GCF_027744805.1. Classification (NCBI taxonomy): domain Eukaryota; kingdom Metazoa; phylum Chordata; class Actinopteri; order Syngnathiformes; family Syngnathidae; genus Dunckerocampus; species Dunckerocampus dactyliophorus. The sequence goes on from NC_072824.1 coordinate 252,405, forward strand.
CAGATATTCAAAATGCCCCAGCGGTGTGTTAAACGCGGTCTTCCACTCATCTCCATCCTTAATGCGCACAAGATGATAGGCGTTGTGGAGATCTAATTTAGAAAAAATGCGTGCAGAGTGTAAGGCGGAAAAGGCAGAATCCATAAGAGGCAAAGAGTAACTATTGCGGACAGTAATGCTATTGAGCCCCTGGTAATCGATACAGGGCCGTAGAGATTTGTCCTTTTTGGCAACAAAGAAAAAGCCTGCCCCAAGTGGCGAGGAAGATGGTCGAAGAAGACCGGCTGCTAAGGAGGAGGATATGTATTCCTTGAGGGCTTTCTGTTCTGGAGCGGAAATGTTATACAATTTGGCGCTAGGAAAAGTGGCGTTAGAGAGTAATTCTATGGCACAGTCGTAAGGTCGATGAGGGGGAAGTGTTTGAGCACGGTCCGTGCTGAACACTTGCTTTAAGTCATGGTACTCGCTAGGAATTCCTGTAAGTTCTATTACTTCCTTTGGGGATACGGAAGAGGGAACATTGGATCTTGCCGAACGGAGGCAATTAGCGTGGCAAAATGGACTCCAACTGGAGACGTGCAACTTGTTCCAATCTATGAGTGGGTTGTGACGCTTAAGCCAGGTTAACCCCAGAACTAGTGGCGCGGACTGGGAGGGCATGACATAAAAACGGATGGTCTCGGAATGGTTACCGGAGAGGTGAAGGATAAGCGGTGCGGTTTGGTGTGTAATGGCCGCCAGGAAGCGCCTATCCAAAGACAAGACCTCTTTAGTAGCAGGTAACTTCATCATACTGATATTATATTTGAGAACAAACGCTGTGTCCAAGAAACAGTCATCAGCGCCCGAGTCAATAAGGGCGGCTATGTCAATACTTCTACCCTTCTTTATGACTACTCCCTTAATTTGAAGTCTCTTGAAGGGACCCTCCTCAGCTGTAGTGGCTGAATTCTGGGGATACTCACAGCTCCCCATGGCTGAATTGTCCTCAGGAACCGGTTGGTTGCTCCTGGATCTTGGCTTTAGCTCCGCTGATGATCCAGGAGTCGATCCCTGGTGACGATGGGGTCGAATGGGGCATTGGAGGAGTCGATGCCCCGGATTACCACAGTAGAGGCAGAGATCCAGCTTGCGACGACGTGCCCTTTCCTCGGCGGCGAGGCGTCGTCCTCCAAGTTGCATGGGAACCTCTGGCAGTACGGCCACGGTGTCCCCGATCCTTGGTTCGGGCGTCTGTCCCTCAGGAGGTGGTAATGGTATCCTCCGAGGAATCGACACCCTGCCGTAGTATCCCTCCTGGGTGTACTCTCTCACCCTCTCCTTTATGCGGTTCTCTAGCTCAATGGCTAAGTTTATAAGGCCGTTGAGAGAGGTAGTGTTGTCCTTGGCCACCAACTCATCTTTAATATGTACATCGAGTGCTTTGCGAAAAATACTTCGGAGGACGGTATCGGGATACCCACTCTCCACAGCAAGCACTCGGAAATCAATAGAAAAGTCCACCACCGGGCGTCCTTTCTGCTTCATATCTAGTAGTTGACTAGCTGCTTCCATTCCCCGAATGGGATGGTGAAACACTCGTCTGATTTCTTCAAGGAACATAGGTAAGGAGGTGCGTATAACAGGCATGGAAGTGCTCGTGACCATAGCCCACGTAGCGGCTCTACCCGAGAGTAAACTCATTATGAATGCTACCTTTGATTGGTCCGATGAGTACGTGGTGGGCTGCTGGTCAAACACGAGAGAAAACTGGTGTAAAAACTGGTTGCAGGAGTCCGAATCTCCAGAGAAGCGAGAGGGGTGAGGGATATTAGGCTCTCGCGGCTGATGAGGCACAGGTGCTTACGCAGCTGCGCCATTAGCAGTGTCTAAGGTGTGTGGGGACGTACCGACCTCTGGTGGTGGGTGAGAGGAGGTGCTGGCAAGTCGTTGGTTGAGAGCGTCCATGCCAGCGGATAGAACCGATATGGCCTCCATGATGCCTTGGAGAGTCTTCTCGTGGCCACCGACTAATTGGCCTTGATGTGCCAGGGCCGAGCGGAAGTGCTCCATGTCTGCGGGATCCATCTTGGCCAGATTGTTCTGTCAGGAGTGGCGTATGCCACAGCAAGAAAAATAGGATCCCAACGCAAGACTAGGGCAACTTCTAAATGCAAAAATAAAGTTTAATAACAAAAAGTGTCCAAACAGGTAAAGTACAAACAAAGGAAAATCCACTACTGGTAGAAACATAAAACACTGACAGCAGAAGGCTGTCAGGAAAAAACTAGAAGTAACAACAAAAAACACTGAAGGCAAACCAACAGGAAAACACTAAGATAGTACAGAGCAGGTAAATGCAAGCAAAGGTAATGAGCCAGAAAGCAGGGTAAGGGTAGTGGAGCCGGACTGAGCGGGAGCAAGGAACAGGAGGTCAGGGAGTACAATCTGGCCAGGATCAGGTGCTGCTGCCTTGCTTAAGAGGAGTCCAGATTGCTGATTGCCCGCAGGTGCGCTCCGGCGTCTCCGCCCACGCCGGCTGAGGTGCACTGCGGACAAATGGCAGACAGGCGGCAGCAGAGCGACAAGCAATGCGTGACACACACAGTAACAGTCTGGAGATCGGGAAGACGTGGACTTTGCATGTTCTCCCGGTGCGTGTGTGGGGGTTTTCTCCGGGTACTCCGGTTTCCTCCCACATTCCAAAAGCATGCAAAGGCAGGAGAAAAAGACAGGAAGAAGAAAAAAGCGAGGAGGATTCAGAGTATGAGGATGATCACGGAGCCCTCCAAAAGTTCCTCTCTGACCTCATTGTGGAGGACCGGCAGAAAAGGGTGAGTGACAGCTGCAATATGGACACTGCATTGTGAAATTGTCATGAAATAATAATGTCAATAATGTCAAAGGAACCACTAAGATGCAGGAGAACGCAATCACCAAGGCCAGCTACACCAAATGCTTTTTGAAATTCATGACGCTGGGGTGGCCGACCAAGACGTTTTGTTCAATCTCCAGCATCTTGCAGCGTAAATTCTCTCCAGCGGGAAAAAGAAATCAAGTAGTCACAACCAGCAGACTAAATCTGAACTTTCTGTTTCCACAGTTACCCGTCTGTGTTGCGTAGGGCCGAACTGTCGCCGGGTACAGTGTTCCTATACATAGAAGAGGCTGCAAAATTTGTGGTGTATCTTTGCGATATCCCTCCCAAACACAGCCGTCTCAAGGCGCAAAATGTGGTGGTCCTGATTAAGTATTTCAATAAGATGCAGACGGACCTAAACAGGACCATGCTCGGCCACCAGGTCAGTGTCAAGGCCATCAAGCAACAGAGGCTGATCAGGAGAGAGGAGCTGGCTAGGAAGAAAATTCCTTCCCTTTTGGGTAATGCTGGACTACACATGCGCACAGGAAATACTCTGTTGTACTACTCACTCTAATACTCTCTCTTTTTCCTCAGATGACATTAAAAATGCTGACCCCAAAGACTCAGTGACCAAAAACAGGATCTTTGGCTACCTGGCCGCCTATCTGACCTGCATCTACGGTGACAGAACTGGTGTCCTCAAGCAGATGCGGGTGAAGGAGGTGGAGAAGGCGGTTGGTGACGACCAGACCGGCTACCTTGTCAGCGTAAGTTCCCAAGATCCTGCTGAGTTAGCAAGGGTTTAAGGCTAACACTCCAGCAAGATGAATTATCTGGCTTTTGTGTCTGTTGTTCTTGCAGGTCCTGGACCATAAAACTCGCAAGTATGGCCTGGCCCAAATCTACCTGGACCCAGATGAGTTTGAGTGGTTCAGGCGCTGGCTCAAGCTGAGGAGCCAGTCTGTGCCGACCAATCACTTTTTTTTTTTTTTTTTTTTAGCAGGCTGGGTGGAGGGGAAACCAAGAATATGGTCACATATCTCCGGAAGGCATGGACTGAGATGGGCCTGCAAGGACAGCCAGACTTCCTGGACATCAGGAGCGCTGTGGCCACATGTGAGTTTCAGAAACTCTCCTGGTTTACCCACATGATGCAAGCTTGTGCTTGTTTTTTCTCAGAACTTTGGGGACAATGACCCGGTGAAGAGAGAGATGGTCAGCTCCTTCATGTGCCACAATATTAACACAGAAGAGCGTTTTTACGTCATGCATAAAAACCTCCGGTATGCAAAGAATATGAGGGAGATCTTCATCAAGCTCTCCATGCGCCGGGAAGAAGGCCCCATGGCAGCAACTGACGTCCAGCCATCCAACTCGGGAGTCGTGGCGCCAAAGAGAATGAGGCACTCCTCTTCTGATGAGGAAGAAACGGCTCAAAAGGTACATCGTCGTAAGGTGATGGGGGGGGGGGCAAAATTGAGGTCCACAATAGAAAAAACAAACATACAAAAAGAAAAACTACATTGTACATCAGGGGTCTCAGACTCGCGGCCCCCATTTTAATATGAAAGATTAATGTTAGTGTGGCCCGCAAGTTTGATATGAATGACACTTGTCATGTGCGGAGCTGAACGAACCAATCACGGTGAGGCATATGCCTCTCGAGGGCGGGACCTGGGCCGGGCAGTACGTCCAACGCCTCACCGCCTTGACTCGTTCGCTCGCTCATTCATTCATTCCTGCACCCAGCTGGGCGGAGGAGAAGCCGTGAAGCCGCTGACTCCGCTCGGCGCTGCCGCTTCTCCGCCGAGGCGCTGTGATCTGTGATCCAGCCTATGTCTGTCTGTAGCGATCTCCATCATGGACGATGGCGCTCAGAGAGCTGCAGTGTGTTTGTTCTTCTCCCAAACTCCGACCTATGCAACAGCGCACTTTTAATTTCTCCTTTTATGTATAATTACACAACGATGGCTTTTATTTTGACACACCTTTACAGTACATTACTTCATGGATGTCTATGGAGCTTCCTGCCCCCCTCTAGTGTTTGTGGTTTTCTACATTCATTTGCGTATATTCATATTCCTTCTTCCCCGTTTCTGTAACCCTGGGGGAGGAGGTTCCACTTTTCAGAATCTATCATGAATCTCCTTTACATCCTGTCATCCATCCCTTTATCACTAGAACTTTGTACATGATTTCATTTTGAACCCTTTTATCACTGTATCGTGTTATGATGATGTATTTTCACGTACTTTGATTGATTAGCACCACCACGCGGTGGAACATAAGATTGTGGCATGGTGCATGAGTATTTAGTATTTTCAGGAGGGAAAGGAGGACATATCTACGTGCGTCGGCGAAACACTGAAACAGGAATTTGAATGTGGAATCTGACTCCAAGTGGAATTCTATATATTACACAGCCCCAAACATGTCTTTTTCAAAGCCCACAGTAAGGAGACGGGTTGGTGATGAGCACAGACAATTTCAGGAAAGGTGGAGATTTCATTACACGACTGGACATGCTGAGGAGTATGAAAAATACCAGGGAGATGAGAGCCAACCGGCTTGCCACTCTTAAAACAGGTCTACAGAAGCAACAAGATTTCTTGAAGAAAGCAACCAAAGAGAAGGATGCAGCAGTGGAAGCTAGCTACCTGGTTAGTGAAATGAAGCTAAAGCAGGAAAGCCATTCACAGAAGGTGAATTTGTAAAAAAGTGCATGTTACAGGCCGCACATATTGTCTGTCCAGAAAAGAAAGGTCAGTTTAGCAACATCAGCCTTTCTGCCAACACTGTGGCAGAGCGCATTTCTGACCTGTCAAGTGACATTTATGATCAACTGTGCGAGAAAGCAAAATGTTTCACTTTATATTCAGTTGCCCTTGATGAGACCACAGACATCACAGACGCTGCCCAGCTCGTGATATATGTCCGTGGTGGTGGTGATCATTTTGAAGTGATGGAGGAGTTGCTCACATAACTCCGATGCATGGCCAGACCACCGCTCAGGAGATATTTCACCAGCTGTGTGATGCCATCGAGAATGCCGGTTTGCCATGGAAAACGTTTGTTGGAATAACAACCGATGGAGCCCCGTCAATGGCAGGGAGGACAAATGGACTGGTGGCACTTGTTAAAAAAAACTGGAAGACGAGGTTGTGGAGGAGGCCATAGCTCTGCACTGCATTATCCATCAGCAAGCCCTTTGCAGCAGATGCCTGAAGTTTGACAATGTGATGTCTGTCGTCGTGAAATGCATCAACCAAATCAGATCCAGGGGCCTAAAGCTCAGAAGGCTTCGTGCTTTTTTAGAGGAAATGGAGTCAGAATCTGGGGATGTGCTCTACTTCACTGAGGTACGTTGGCTCAGCAGGGGAAATGTATTGAAGAGATTTTTGGAGTTGAGAGCAGAAGTGAAAGCCTTCTTGGAGAATGATGGGGTGGCTGTTCCTGTGCTAAGTGATCCCAAATGGCTCATGGACTTAGCTTTTCTTGTTGATGTCACACATGAGCTTCATGTGCTGAACAAGAAGTTACAAGGCCAGGGGCAGCTTGTCAGTGCTGCCTATGACAACGTGAGAGCATTCTGCACAAAACGTGTGTTATGGAAAGCCCAGCTCTCTCAGACAAACCTTTGCCATTTCCCAGCATGCAAGGCACTGGTGGATGCAGGCACACCGTTCAGTGGTGAGAAGTATGTTGAGGCCATTTTGAAGCTACAGGAGGAATTTGATCACAGATTTGCAGACTTCAAGACGCACAGAGCCACATTTCAAATTTTTGCGGACCCCTTGTCCTTTGACGTGCAAGATGCCCCTCCTGTGCTTCAAGTGGAGCTCATTGACCTGCAGTGCTACTCTGTACTCAAAGCCAAGTTCAGAGAGGGGAGTGGAGAAGCAAACAAGCTTGGGCAATTTTTGAGAGAATTGAGCCCCAGCTTCCCTGAACTTTCCCGAATGTTCAAGCGGACCATGCGCCTTTTTGGGAGCACATACTTGTGTGAAAAGCTCTTCTCCAACTTGAACTTCAATAAGTCCAAATACAGGTCCAGACTTACTGATGAGCATCTTCAAGCCCTACTGAGGGTCTCAACTGCTTCCTCCCTCAAGCCGAATGTGGCTCGGCTATGTGAGAAGAAGCGCTGCCAGGTCTGCAGCAAGAAGTAGGCAAGAGAAGCCATGTTCACAACAGTTCATGTTCAATGTTCCACTCATGTTCAGAAAGTTAAAGGTTCAAGAACTGTTCATGCAGACATTTGAATGTGAATAAAAAGAATGACTTTTCTCTAGTCAGCAACTAGATGTGCTTTCTTCAGTCGTCTATATCTATTTGATTTATTACTGATGGGTTGATTTATTTTCTTATTCTTAATTTGTTTTGTGTTAAAAAATAAAGATATTTGAGAACATTGGAAGGTTTTTATCAGAGCTTTTCTTGTGGAAATCCTGATGCGGCCCAGCCTCACCCAGACTCTGCCTCCAGCGGCCCCCCAGGTAAATCGAGTTTGAGACCCCTGGTGTAGAAGAACAATACAATCCAACAGGTCCACCTCAAATAAACCAACAAAAGAAAAAAATAAAAGACAAATAACAGTAATAAATAAAACAATAACAGTCATGGTCATTTTTAAAAGAAATGATGTGTCGCTTGCGAACGAATCGGCTCTAAGAGCCGTTTCTTCCAAAAGAACAGCAGGAGCCTGCTCACGCCAAGCTCACGTGGGAGCCTAACAGAGACGACTCTATTTAGTGAGCCGAAGCCATAAGAGCGTCTCTCTATAAAAGCCTGAACTTCCACCACCAATATCAAGCTAGCTAGTCTATCTTACTACGACGACATCAGCATTTTTCCTCTGACATCCTCATAAACGTTTATCTTTACACTTAATACCCACTCACATCAGTGAATATTTCATCATCAGGCCCGTAACCAGATATTTTTCGGGGGGGTTCAAAAATCTGAGTGAACGGACCTTTTGCGAGGGAGTGAAGCGGCCGAGCAGGGGGAGGGAAAATTTTGCATTTGGAGCCTGAAAAAACAGTTTTCTGATGCATGTTTTGGACAGACATAAGAATGTTATTTCCTCCAAATTACAACATCAAGCTTGCCCAATATGTGAAGCTAGGAGAATATACGACGAGGGGTTAAACATATCATGCGGCGTTCCCCAGGGGTCAATCCTAGGACCAAAACTATTCAATCTATATATAAAGGACATCTGTAAAGTACCGAGAGACCTAAAGCTAGTATTATTTGCAGACGATACAACCGCATTGTGTTCTGGAGAAAGCACACCAGAGCTAGTACAACAAATCACAGATGAACTAATAACAATAAAAAGATGCTTTGATAAAAACAGACGATCACTGAGCCAAAGTAAAACTAAAGTAATGTTATTTGGTAAGTGTAAAAAGGAAACGTATCAGCAAATACAAATTGATGGTGTAGACAAGGTGAACGAAAATACATTTCTCAGTGTTACAATAGACCAGAAGATGAACTGGAAATCTCACATTAAAAATTTAAAACAAAGTGTCAAGAAACACCGTAATACTGAATAAAGTTAAATTTGTCCTTGACCAAAAAGCACGACTTAGCTGTACTGTTGACTGATATCAGCATATCTAACTTATTGTGTGGAGTTATGGGTAATAACTACAAAAGTACACTTCACTCACTAACTGTGCTACAAAAAGGCCACTTAGGATCATCCATAATGCTGCTTACAATAACAATTCTTATCAACAAGAGAGGAGAAATGTGATCTGAGGGGAAAATGTAAGCTAAAACACTTCAATGCACGGACAACACTGGAAACTTTCAGCATTTCTGGATGTGGAATCAAGTTGTGGAACGGATTGAGTCAGGAACTCAAACAAAGCACAACAATGAGCCATTTGAAGAACAAGTACAAGCAGTTGATGTTCACAAAATACAAAGAAGAGACCTGAACTACTGTGTACATACAATACTACAGTATATCTAACCGCTACTACTTCATTGTGGAGAGTACATGGTGTGTACGCACTCATCATCCATCAAACACTCTTCTATCAGTTATTATTAAGCCTCTAGCTTCCTTTTAGTAAGTAAAAACCTTGGCTATGATTGCACTACATTGTCATGTAGACCTACAAAGTACACTTGGAAGAACAAGAGGTGAATAAATGTATTGCAACTGATGTGAAACTGATGAGGGGTAGGATTAAATAAGCTTTGCTTCTTCCTACTCCTTTTTGGACATGCAAAATTGTGAATTGTACTATGTGATGTGCTACTGTTTGACTCATGCATGTTCAGGATGAATTAAAACCATATTTAGATAAGTTCATCAGTTTACTGGGCGACTGAGCATGCCATGGCTTCAGTGGTGGATGCTATTTCCACAGGCCTACACTATATGAATCACTACAATGTGTTTCAGCCTTACCTATCGCTCATTCAGCATCATCTTTCTTGGAAAATATGTCCACCACTTCCTCCAGGTTGATAACCTTTTTGTAGTGAATGTGGAGAAGTGCCAGCGAGGTCAGCCGCTGTTGCGTCATACTGGCCCTCATGTAGGTGTTCAGACGTTTCAAGGTACTGGCACTTGGCTCACATTCACACCGTGTTACTGGGATGGTACAGGCCAACTGAAGGAGGACCCTGATGTTGGGGAAGTGAACGGGATTGTGTGACGGTCCACAACTTGATGTGGGGGAATGCAGCTCCACAATGCTGTCGCTTGAATGCATCACATCCAGTCAGGTGGATTATGGACTTCTTTTAACGGCAGTGTGTCCTGTAACAACACTTTTACAGAGGAATGACAGGTGAGCGTCCACTTTGGTCACGGGATAATCATGTCTCATTCCTAACAGTTCTCAGCACTTTCTACAGCAATTTGGATTCCATTTTACAAAACAAAAAGTGTTCCAATTGATTGTGATGGTATAGCATATTGGTTGGCTAACCCTTTCTAATTCCCCTTCATATTATTATCTTCACATTTTATCATTTGTCTTACACGTGTGCTGATATTAATACTATGAAATATTTTGTAATCCAATTTACAATACAGGACAAGTTAACACATTCAATCTTCTTTTGCATGATGTCCCTGAACACATCTCACGTGGCCAACATGGCTGCTGCTGCACAGCGTGCAATACTAAATGAGGCCCAGCAATTAGCATTAGCAAAGTAGCAACAAGTAGAACCAGCATATTGAAAACAACATCGTCACAATGACATAGAATATTACGTGTAACAACAGTTTTACAGAGGAATGACAGGTGATCATCTACATTGCACATAAATGATTCCAAGTTAGTTCAACAAAGAAACTGCATTAAAGTCTATAAAACTATAAAACTCAAAAGTGCAGACTGGCTCTTTCCAATTAGTGAACACTATCAAATGCACATGACATTGTATATGACAAAATATAAACACACAGTAAACATTACATCACCAAATATCCCAGACAGGGCAAAAACGTGACTCAGCATGTCTCATTCTAACAGTTAACAACTTCCTGCAGCAATGTGCACATTCCACTATTCACCAGCAACAGGCGCTGTTGCAACACTTCTGCCATCATTCATCACAGCACATCTACACTTACAATTGCACACCTTGATAGCAGCTTTTTTTTTTTAACCCAAGCGGACCTTTGGTCGCCCGCGGGGGGGGGGGTTCGTTCGGAAAAACGTTGGTAACCCCTGACTTAGAGTGTTTCGGTTATCTTATGCATGACCGGAACTTCCTTTCTGGGCGCATTGTTTTCCACTGATCTGTATTATATATCTGGATACACCATACGTCGCACCCGCCCGTGCAAGCTGCTGAAGCCACAGAGAGGCCATCTTACTACTCACATGTCGTACAGACTACATTGGCACAGCGTACATAGTGTACAAAGCAGATGAAGAGGCTAACAGAACATCTATATTTGACATTAAAAAGCGGGGAGATTCTCCCATTCCTTCAAGTAACGCAACCTTCGTCCCTTAAAAACCATTTGATACGTTATTGTCTATCTTCTGGCTATATTAAATGTACTTTTCCCTTCCAATTCTCATTGCCTTTGGGACAAAATTCTACTGTGCACCCTGGCTCAGCCCTCCCCTATAGCAATGATAGTTTTACTCCTCTAGAAAGAGATTTTCATTTGAACTGCATATCCCATCCCTTTTTTCCACTAAAATCCATGGTCATGATCCTTTACTTTTTATTCTTACTTTCATACAATTCACTATGCTCTCGTCTGTACAAAATATGAATCATAAAAGAGACAAGTTTTAAAATCATTTCACATTTTGTTTGTGTTATGAAATAGAAATAAGCTCTTTTCTGATATAGAAATATATTTGAACAAAAACCACAGGAATAATATGTAATATAATACGTAATAATATATAAACATTGTCTCCATATGGGGACTCATTTGAAATTCGGGTAAACAAAAAAAAAACGTATTTTTTTATATTTGCAAGCAACCGCAAATGATTTAGTCGTCTAGTGGTGGTTGTTTGTCTACATATCCCCCACGTCCCCCCATGTAAAGCCCTTATGACTCAGGTATGGTATGATATCCACAGAATGTTTAAAAATGATCATACCCGAGTCCTTATGACTAAGCTCAAGCACACCTGTTGTGCGAGGTTAGTGTGAAGACTAACCTTGCATTTAGTGTGAGTGGCTAACAAACTAACAACACACTTAACAACTCGCGAGTTCTCACATAAGTTATTGTCCGAGAAGTGTTTCTTGGGAGTGGCAATATGGCGGCCGCGTGGCTTCACAAGTCATTGACCAATGGTCTATCCAGATTTATTAGTACAGATCAGTGATTGTTTTCCCGTTGCCCAACTGAAAGAACGCTCCTTTCAGGATGCAGCTTTATGGCTTGACACTAGTATATGGTACTATGTCAGGAGGTAGAGCAGGTTGTCCGGAAATTGGAAGGTTTCTCCACCTAGTCGCTGTCGCCGAGTCCCTGGGGCAAGCCACTCCACCCACCATGCCACTGCCGTGTGTGTTTCTCCAGACAGAAGGATACCTGCTACTAAGCGTTGGCTCATTTTCACTTAAAAACGTGTTCATATTTCGTATTTTAGGACCATTTCACTTGTTATTGGTTGTAATAAGGTAAAAAAAAGAAGTATTTTAGTGTAAAAGTAAGTATTTCCAGCAGCTTTTTTCTTTAGATCAAATAACTCATACAACTTATTTTAATTGTGGAACATTACAAATATGCGTTGTTTTAGTCGCACACAGTGAGTAAAAAGAAATGATACAGTAGTACCTCGCATAACGTAAACCTCCTTTTACGTAAATTCCACTGAACGTAAAGAATTTATGTAAAGTTTTTGCATCGTATTACGTAAGAAATTCCATATAACGTAATGCGTCAATTTGGTGCACTTGTTTAATAAAGTTGATTTACATTTTTTTTTTTTAAAGTACACTTGGTGACGCCTTCTGACACTTCCCGCTCTCATTGGCTGATTTTCAGGGCACCGCCTACGCTCTCATCTCATAGGCTGATTATCGGGGCACCGCCTACGCTCTCATCTCATTGGCTGATTATCGGGGCACCGCCTACGCTCTCATCATTGGCTGACTTATACAGCACGTACGTGAGTTTGTGTGAGAGAGGCTTCTCCCTTCAACCTCCTTCCTCTTCATAGTCGCTCTTAAACTAACTTAAACAATTAAGTTAAGTTACAAATTAAAATTTTGCACACAGCATTATCGTGACTCGCGTTTCGACTCAGGCTAGTCCTCCTCCGCCTCCTCCTCCCCACTTGCGTTCTCCTGAACGGTAAGATTGTTTTTGTTTTTCAGTTTTATTCATTTACAGTAATCTTATTTATTACCTTATTTTATATTGGAACGTTACTCTACTATGTTTATGCTAACGTTTTCTTATATTTTCCCAACATATTTGGTGGACTTTGAATATTTTGAAGGCCCAAAGGGGTGAGTTTGGGAAGATCTTGGAACGGATTAGGCTATTTACATGTATTTTACGCTTCGTATAACATAAAAACCCTGTAACATAAAGGTTCCCGGAACGGATTATTTACATTGTAGGGGCGTCTACTGTATAGGAAAAAAATGATGCTTGAAAAACTTGATTGATCTGATAGGCCTGTCACGATATCAAATGTTGCTGGTCGATAATCGTGCTGCAAATTATCATCAATAATTGATACTATCGGCATTTTTAGACCAGTTCTGCATTAGTTACATGGCATAATATAAGCGGATGTGTCGCCGCTTCCTTCAACCCACTGAGATCAGTTTTGTCTTATCTAGCGATGTCCCGATCCACATTTTTTGGCATCCGATCCGGTAACGATCGTTTTTTGTTTGTTTTTTTTAGCTTTTGTTCCAAACATGAATTTGTGGAATATATATTATCCAACTTTTGCAAATACAGCGGATCAGCGGGGCATCCCTAGTTTTATGGTTTGTTGTGAGGACCATGGAGTCTCTGCTGATGTATGATCGTCAGGAAGTGCTTAAAAACCAGGACATTGTGGCCGCCTGTGCGAAACCTTTTTTTTTTTTTATTGCTGATATTGGCCTGATATTCGATATGAATATCGGATGAGGACATCCATAGGACACACATGCAGTACAGAGAAGAAAGTGTATAGCGACTTCCGGGAGAAACATCTCAAGTATCAGTTAAAGTGTGTTTGTGTCCTGCAGATGTTCAGCAGCTGATTGGTCGTCCAGAAGAACGTCCCTCTCACCCGCAGCAGGACGCCCAGCCCCCTCACGTCAAAGAGGAAGAGAAGGAACTGTGGACTGCTCAGGAGGGAGAGGAGGAGGGCGGGTGGAGGCTGATCTCACCGAGGTGCCACCGACTGGTGTCTCTGTGAAGACTGAAGACCATGAAGACAAGCCACCCGAGTCCTCACAGCTTCATCACAGTCTGAGTGAGGAGAACAGAGGGGCGGAGCCTCCAAGCAGCAGCAGCAGCTCACCACAGCACATGACGACAGAAGCTGTTGGAGACCACTGTGGAGGATCTCAAGCAGACTAGCTCTTAGTTCCGCTATCAGATAGCGAGCACACAATGTCACACTCTCCTGAGGAGGAAGAAGCTTTGAGCAGCGATGCAGACGGTGAAGGTGATAGGAGGACCCACACTGACAACAAACACTCTGGATGCTCTAAAAAGAAAACGGGTAAAAAACGTTTCACCTGCTCAGTTTGTGATTTGCTTTGAAGTGCTACTTGACCCAACACATGCGGACACACACAGGAGAAAAACCTTTTGGTTATTACGTTTGTGGTCAAAGATTCACTCAAAAGTCAGACATGGAGTCACACGTGGCAGTTCCACACGGGAAAAAAAACCTTCATTTGCTCAGTTTGTGGTAAAAGATATTCTCACAAAAACAGTTTTGCTTATCACATGCTAAAACACTCAGAAAAACCTTTTGGTTGTTCCGTTTGTAGTCAAAGGTTCCCCCGAAAGTCACAAATGGTATCACATATGGCAAAGCACACAGGAGAACACCCCTTTGGTTGCTCAGTCTGTGGTAAGAACTTCTGTTCCAAACAGTATTTGACGTTTCACATGATGAAACACACAGGAGAAATACTTTTTGGTTGTTCCATGTGTGGTCAACGATTCCCCCAAAAGTCTGTACTGGTAGCACACGTGAGAAGGCAAACAGGAGAAAAACCCTTTGGTTGCTCAGTTCGTGGTAAAAACTATCTTTCCAAACACAGTTTGACTTATCACATGCGGAAGCACGCAGGAGAGCAAAGTTTCACTGGGAGGCAAGGAAGTATTTACCGCTCTAAAGCTTGTACAGAAGAGTTGGGGGCAGCCCCACATAGTGGGCCGAAACATTATTGGAACCAGAAAGGCTTTGAATGGTCTTCCTGACAATCACAGATAACCGATGCAGTCAATATCAATTGCGTATGGTTTATGTGAGTAGAAATAGAGTGTCGGAGTACAGTATACCTTAATAGGCCGGGGGCTGTGTGTACAATCATACGTGACACAAAAACAGAAACCATCCTAGCAAATCAATATCGAGGCGAAAGGTCATGAAAAATAATGCTCTGAGAATTAACTTGGTAGATGCCTGTGGATGACAAGAAAGGATTGCTAAGAGCGCGTTTACGCCGGTTAATTGGTTCTAGACCCGACCGTGAAAAGTGAATTTCCACAAGGTAGGATTCCTTCTTCATTGTATTGTATTGTATAGTACTTTATTAATCCCACAGCAGGGAAATTCACTTGTTACAGCAGCAAGCAAGATACACAAGTAAAGAATACATATTGACTACAACATGGTTCAGGTGGTGCAGGTGTTGTAGAACCCAACAGCGGTCGGTATGAAGGACCTGCGGAACCTCTCCTTCTTACACCGTGGGTGTAACAGTCTGCTGCTGAAGGAGCTGCTAAGGGAACCCACAGTATCATGTAGCGGGTGAGAGGTGTCGTCCATGATGGATGTCAGCTTAGCCAACATCCTTCTCTCCCCCACTTCCTCCACGGAGTCCAGAGGACCGTCCAGGACAGAGCTCGCACTCCTGATCAGTCTATTTATCCTGCTCCTGTCCATGTCCGTGCTGCCCCCTCTCCAGCAGCCCACAGCGTAGAAGATGGCTGAGTACACCACAGAGTCATAGAAGGTCCGTAAGAGAGTCCTGCACACACCAAAGGACCTCAGTCTACTCAGCACAGGCGACTCTGGCCCTTCTTGTAGAGGGCGTGGGTGTTGACGGACCAGTCCAGTTTGTTGTTAAGGTGGAATTTAACACCCAGGAATTTGTAGCTGTCTACCAACTCTATGTCCGCTCCCTGGATGTTCACCGGTGTGAAGTGGGATGTTTTCCTCTGGAAGTTAATGATCATCTCCTTTGTCTTGCTGGTGTTGAGTTGCAGCTGGTTAAGCTCACTCCAGCTGACAAAGTCCCTGATGACCGTCCTGTATTCCAGATCATTCCCCTCTGAAACACAACCCACAATGACTATATGGCACAGAAAACCTGTTTACGACCTTCTAAATGCGTAGTTTGTGTGGCCCCCACGTGCTTCTACGCATGCCTGACAACGTCGGGGCATGCTCCTAATGAGACTCCCAGATCTGGACCAGAGCATCAATGAGCTCCTGGACAGTCTGAGGAGCAACCTGGCGGCGCCGGATGGACCTAAACATAATGTCCCAGAGGTGTTCTATTGGGTTTAGGTCAGGTAAACGTGGGGGCCAGTAAATGGTATCAATTCCTTCATCCTCCAGGAACTACCTGCATACACTAGCCACATGAGGTCGGGCATTGTCGTGGACCAGGAGGAACCCAGGTCCCACTGCACCAACGTAGGTTCTGACAATGGGTCCAAGGATTTCATCCCGATACCTAATAGCAGTCAGGGTGCCGTTATCTAACCTGTAGAGGTCTGTGCGTCCTTCCAGGGATATGCCTCCCCAGACCATCACTGACCCACCACCAAACCGGTCATGCTGAAGGCAGCATAACGTTCTCCACGGCATCTCCAGACCCTTTCACGTCTGTCGCATGTGCTCAGGTTGAACTTGCTCTCATCAGGGAAGAGCACAGGGCACCAGTGGTGTAGTTGCCAATTCTGGTGGTCTATGGCAAATGCTGGGCAGAGAGCACAGGGCCCACTACAGGAGGTCGGGCCCTCAGACCACCCTCATGGAGCCTGTTTCTGATTGTTTGGTCAGAAACATTCACACCAGTGGCCTGCTGGAGGTCATTTTGTAGAGCTCTGGCAGTGCTCATCCTGTTCCTCCTTGCACAAAGCAGCAGATACCGATCCTGCTGAGGGTTGAAGGACCTTCTACGGCCCTGTCCAGCTCTCCTGGAGTAACTACCTGTCTCCTGGAATCTCCTCCATGCGTCCAGGTACCACAGTGATGCCCAGGTCCAGATCTGGGAGGAGATCCCCCAGGACACCATCCGTAGTCTCATTAGGAGCATGCCCCGACGTTGTCAGGCATGCGTACAAGCACGTGGGGGCCACACAAACTACTGAGAATCATTTTGAGTTGCTACAATGACATTTTGGCAAAATGGACCAGTGTGCTGCATCATTTTTTCACTTTCATTTTTGGGGTGTCTTTGATTTCCCCCCTCTATAGGGTGATCATTTTCATTTCTATCAAATGATGTGGCATCATTTTGTTACTAATACATCACCCACTTATTATCAGGAAACATATTCAACATATGCCAGTACTACTAACATGATTTTCTTTAACATCTGTAAGCAAAATTAAGTTGAAGTAACCTAATTTATTGAATTCAAAATTGTGTAGATAATGTTGTAAATTTAGCTGCAATAGCCATTTAATTTATCCTTATGCTACTTAAAAAATCCTATGTAAGCTATAGATAAATCAATACTGTAATATTATTAATATAGCATAATTATGATTTTACAATTTTTATGCAATCAATTAAATTTAGCATCAATAATACATTGAGTATTAGTTATTCTTAGTTATTCTGCACTCAAGTCAATTAAAAAGCAGTTTCAACTGGCAACTCCACTTTTTATTTTCAAACCATAAACAGTCCCTTTCCAATGTGCATGAACATGAACATTTCCAGAAACCTCTCACGTTTATCTGTATGTTTAAACAAAATAAAATGCGCTCCATTTCAATACAATTTCAAATAAAAAAATTTAAAAAATACTGTTAAATTAACCAAAATATATTTTTTTGGAATAGTTGATATGACAACCAAAATAAAAACATGTTTATCATTTGTTTGAAATTGAACAATGGTGGAAAACCTCCCAAGAGACAATGCAGGCTTTGATCAATATAAAACGTGTCACACTAAGTGCTCCCTGGAAAATAGAGCCTGTTTACATCTGTGGAATTAAACATGATACTGTGAACATATGACTATTTCACCTCAGCAAGAATTGAACATCAGAAGCAAAACTAAACCACTTAGGAACACAGCACACAACAAACCAAAGGGATAGTTCACCTGAAATGAAATTTCACATATTTTCTGCTTCCCCATGTCATACATTTCACAGTACAGTCTTGCCAGATGCCCAGTGTTCACTCATTGATGACAGCAGCTTGTTTTTAAGCGACATGACTTTAGGGCTGGCTTTCAGGCCATCCAGTTCAAGGAGTATCTTTTGAAATACCTCAAAGGTGTGCTTCAGTTCTTTTGGGTAGCTCAGATTGAGTGCGTATATCAGACCCATCAACAAGGCACAGCCTCTTGCTACATCCACGCCCCCTAGGACCTCCGTTCCCTCCATCACGATGGTTGTGCTGGCTGGATCAGATGCTGTAGCCCCTCTGGTGACAACTATCTTCATCACTTGGTCGGTGACATCTCCATTCTTCCCTTCGCCATCCTTTTAAAGTCAGAAGCACAGAAATGGAAAAGAGTTAACTTAGTTATATGGAAGACTCCTCCCAACTCTGATGCTGTCTGCCAAAAGTAGCTAAATCTACCACTTCTCGCTTGCCGCAGCTCAGTTATTTTAGACCAGATTCATCCATGAACAATGCTGAGGATAGAAGCTTACTGTTAAAAAGTCAGTTGTGTGGAATTATTTTACTTTTAAAACTACAGCAGCCCAAAAGCTAAATAATGTCTGCAACAAAAGCATTTCTAGAAAATGTAAGGAACAGATCCTGCAACCTAGCAAGGGTTAATGACGACATCACCGCCTTAACGACTTCGTAGGTTCAAGACAGGATGGGTGTACCTGGGTCCCTGCCTGCTATCTGTTTCTTCTGAATATTTGTAACTGTGTGTAAAAAAAAAATCTTGCTTTAAATATTTACATAAAACCAGAAATCAAATTGTTTAGAAAATTGTTTAGATTTTTTTTAGAGTAAGAGTAGATATTATAATGTAGTGTGTAGTCTGTAACGTGTTGCTTTGCAGGAACAAGCACACAATAAAAGGGGTGGCTCACTTGGAAAAATACAGTAATAGTGTTTTAGTCTTCATGTCAATATCTTAAATGTTACAGAACCAGTATAACATTTTGATGGAAGAAAAACAAAAACGCAAATCAGAGCATAGCTTTTCTGATGCTGGTATACAAAAAAAAATAGATTTTTGGTTTAAAAAAAGAACGCAACATGTTTAGTGTGAAGATCTGATGATTTAGTGTTGCCTACCAAGAATTCCTCGACAAGATCCTCTTCCTTTTCCCCGAGATACACGACCAGGCAGCGGATGGCAACCTCTCTCCGTCTTTCAACTGTATCCCCCTGAAAAGAAAAGGAAAACATTTCTTAGACCTGCTCTACCATATGACTTCCATATAGCTGCAACTACCAAGACTGTAAACAAGAAATTCTGATGAGAGCTATTGTGGAGTGATACAGAAACAAAGTAGGTCCATGGGTAAGAAGGCTGAAAAAAAGTGCAAATGATGAAGCCCAAACCTTCATCCTTAAATACTTTTCTTTTCCTCCAAATTTCAAGTTCAATCATTTCAGAGAGGAACAAATTCATGCAATAGGGAAGGAGCTGACAGGTCAAATATCACCAGTTTAAATTAAACCGTAACAGGTACACAAAAATCTTTTGCATACTTGAATCATCTATTTGACAGGTGTGTAGGTGGAGTAGAAGAACACCCACACACTGTCTACACTTGCACAATCAAGAAAATATTTCATAATTTGCACAACATTTCGGTCAAAGACCTTCATCAGTTGTATAGAGACAAATGGAATCCGGGTCTTTATATACAAAAGTAGGGTACACAGTAGCTAATCATCGTTTGCTTGCTATCAGAAATGACAGGAGACACCTTGTGGCTCAGAGTGGACTCATATAATTCATCACGAGATCAATTTATCATAAAACATCAATTTCACTCAAATATATATACTGTATATATATATCTTAATAATGAAAATACAGATATTTTAATGATCTATGGTATGTATTCAGGTAAACTGATGTTTTCTGATAAATTGATGTTGTGATGAAGGAGTCCACTCTAAGCCACAAGGTGTCTCCTGTCACTTCTGCTTGCGAGCAATAACGATTGGCCTGATTCCATTTGTATGTACACACCTGGTGAAGGTCTCTGATCGAAACGTTATGTGAATTAAATATATCGTTTTTTTGCTTAAGTGTAAACAGTGTGTGGGTGTCCCTTCTTCTCTGATGAACAGCAACAAAGATTCGTACCTGAAGCAGCATGTTCTTGATGTTTTGGATCTTCATTTTTGCAGCTCCTCCCCACGAGTGATTTTGTGTTTTTTTTCTGGAAGTTCCTAATGGATTACAAACTTCAAAGTCATCCACATAAAGAATAAGAGAAATGTTTGGTTTGTTTTGTATTAACAGTGAATTAGCTTTGAAATATGTGCCATCACGAAATGACTTGATTTCAGAGCTACTGTGTGTTTCACAGCTGTGGGTTAGCAAATCCTGGATCTCTTTTTTCTTCAATACCGCATGTAATGACTTCAGAATAGGTATGGACTGAAAAGTTCTCCGGTCCTTGGCACTAAGCAAATATTCAACAGGTTCCACCACAGAAAAGTGTTCCTTAAAATACTGCCTTCCTTTGTATGAGGAAGAAAGAGGGCCATTGCTACCTAGAGCTAAACTAATGGGGTTGGACTGACAGAGCTCTGTCACCATCTCTGAAATTACTAAATCATCAACCGCACAATTATGCTTCTTTAAACACGCCTGTAAAATCTCTTTTAAGATAGGTCCTGAAGCTGAATAAGACACAAAGTGTAGTTCCTCCACTAACTCATCAATACACCTGCCGGGTACATTGAATGTGCTTTCCAGTTTCAGCATTCGGTGGGCTATACTCGATTCAATTAAGTCAGGCAATTCTCTGTCTGCAGTATCTTCACCCACTGCACTTTCATCGCCTTCCTCAAAAGTAGGATCATCTCCTGTATTGAGAGGATTGACATACCTTTGTACAAGTTCAGCCTTGTAGTCATCCACTGAATGCGGAGTGTGTTTTCGGCTCCTGTGAGAGGCAAAGGTTCCATAAATGTTTGTTTTGAAATGAGTTTTCAAAAACACATGTGACTGTCTCTTGTTTTTTGAAATGATGGTTAATGTGTTCAAAGTACTCTCTTTCTGTGGAAATAGCACTTAAAGTGCAACATGGACATTTAAAAGACAAGATTCCTTTTTGTATCGCTGACTCTCGTGAGGAATGGCTTCTTGACAGATGAGTTCGCAGGCTGCCCCATGTTTTAAATGAGCAGTAACACTCCCAATAAAGACATGGCAGAAATTGTCCACCATGGCCATGTCTAAGTCTATCGTGCTTCAGAGATCAGTCCTTCTTGGTGTTTCAAAAATACATTTTTTACAGTTCCACTTCATTTTAAACAGACAAAACCCTGCTTTTATCACTCAATATCTAAATGAATTCTGAAACACAACAGCTTGTGACAGTTTGTCAGCATTCAAAATTCTGCAATCAGTGTATCTACTGTAACCTAGATTGGCTGTGCTCCCCCAAAAGAAAAAAATCCACTATCTACGCACAAAATGTGATGCTTCCGCACAATTACTTTTTTTTGTTTGTTTGTTTAAATCTAAATATACAAATAGTTCTGGCTAATAACGCCCAGAGAGTTTAGACTTGGTGTACCTCTTGTTGCTAACTCAACTGTGGTCTCAAAAAGATGCAAAAGAATGACAATGTCAGCTAGGCTAACTGCCGTCTGTGAAGCAACTACCTCAAACCCAATAAAAGATCAACCACACTGTAGCTTTTCGGTGTTTGCAAAATGCAGAGAGACTGTACCTTCAGTGTCAGCGTGCAAAGTAAAGCTAACCGTTTGTACACTTAGCATTATAGCAGCCAAAGAAAACGGCGCCTACATTATGCGCTGTTAACCGCCTAAACTGATGAACACACAAAAGCTGTGTGGATTGAATATTTACCGGTAACGAGAGTGGTCAAAGTAAACGGCACTGACACAAAGCTGTCTTCAGTCAAGCTTGGCTAGCCTAGGTTCAACGGTCGCGTTTCTCTATGGCGAATACACTGCTAACTACCTTCAGTAAATCACCTTAATGAAATTATTTGTCATTACCAGTGCCCCCGTAAGTTAGCTTGGTGATGGTCCTAAAAAAAATAAGCTACTGTCTCTCCTGTCTCTCCCGAATTCAAAACGCTTTCTGCTGCCACTGCAACTTAACGCACAGGTGTGCTAAAGTGGAGCGGATTTTGAAAAGTGATGCTGTCTTTAACCAGCACAGCCTGCCCTGACTCCAACAAACTCAGCACAGCCGTACACACATACAACTGTACCTTCGATATCAATGTGGAGGGGAAACAGTAAAGGGTAGAGTTGCAGTTGCCGACCACACAGCTAACGTTAGCTTAATTAATGTTACTGAAATGCCAGTTTGCACTAAGTGACGTTAACGAGAGAGGGAGCGGCTGCCTTTCTATTTAGTGGTGCTGGCTCCCAATTGTTAAGATGAAAACTACGTGAAAACAGGTACACTTAGGAATTCGGTGAACCAAAATGAGTTACTCACCTTGTAATTTCGTTGTTTTGTTTTTCATCAAAGTCCGCCCACGCAAATCCTCCCTCCGGTCTCAAGGCTATATGCAGAACTCCTCAGTGACCAAAATGTTGTGCAAACTCAATACTTGTCTGCTGTTCAGCTAGGCCAAAATGATTAATGCAAAATCTTTTCGTTTAAAAATGAGTTGGGATAATTTTATTCATTTTCAGTTGAGACAGACAAGTTAAAATAAGTTATTACCCCACTAGTTTAAGTAAAGGTGAAAAATGCCTTTTATTATGCTGAGAGACTTGTTTATTTGGAGTGTAACTTACTAACCCTCTGAATCATTTCTTCGAGTGATGCAGTGTAATATTATATATAGAATATATCATCGGTGAAAAGAAGCCATTTAAGAATGGGTGGTGGACAGGAAGTGATGCCAAGGCATCAGAGTTTGATTTTTAGCTTATTATTATTATTATGTTCTTATCATTGTGCCTGTTTAAGCATGCAATAAAAGCCTGTTGCTCCAGTGATCACGTCTGGTGCTTGTCTCACCAAACCATTACTGACCCCTAGTGGCCAATGTGCTTCTTCTCCTGCATGACAGTGCTTCTCACCTTATCTCTTATCTCTTATCTCTAGGGGACAGCCCAGCCACACTACGGAGAAAACTCATTTCAGCCGTGATCCTGTCCTTTCGGTCACAACCCTAAGCTGATGACCATAGGCGAGGGTAGGAACCTACTGTACATGGACCCTCTTCACCGCAACGGACCGATCCGCCTGTCCATTTCGCAGTTCCATTCTTCCCTCACTCGTGAACAAGACCACGAGGTACTTCAACTCTTCCGCTTGGGGCAGGATCTCATCCCCGACCCGAGGTGACACGCCACCCTTTTCCAGGCGAGAACCAGACTCGGACTTGGAGGTGCTGATTGTCACACTCGGCTGCGGACCGATCCAGTGAGAGTTGAAGGTCACGCCTCGATGGAGCCGGCAGGACCACATCATCTACAAAAAGCCGAGACCCAGTCCGGCCCAGCGGCCACCTGACCGGAACCCCTCAACACCCTGGCTGCACCTAGAAATTCTGTCCATAAAAGACATGAACAGAATCGGCCCTGGCAGAGTCCAACCCTCACTGGAGACGGTCCAAATTATTGCCAGCAAAGCAAACCAAACTCTGACACCGGTCATGCAGGGAACAAACCGCCTGATTCAGGTGGTCCAGTTCCCCATATTCCCTGAGTACGCCCCACAGAATTCCTGGAGGAACACGGTGGAATGCCTTCTCCAAGTCCACAAAACACACGTAGGCCGACTGGGAAAACTCCCATGCATCCTGGCTGGCCACCAGTTCAGAGTGTACCCCGCCTCTCGTCCCAAGTCAGCTGGGATAGGCTCCAGCATACCGCCTTGGCCCTAGTGAGGATAAGCGGCATAGAAGATGGATGGATGGATAATTCGTTGATAAAAGATTGCTGTTTTGTGCTTAAATATGGTCTATTATAGTAGAAAACAACTATGGAGGCAAATTGTACATATTCATGGTGTAAATGAAACATTTCCAAGCATGAAAATGACTAAATGAAGGAAAATAGAAATGTAATGCATTCAGAAGGTGTGGTGAGGGTGTCATACAGTGTGACTTGTTGTCTGCGCCTTTAAGTGACGAGTTGACCGTTAAGAGGCGTGCTAGCAGCAGGCCGACAGCAGCTCCTGTGTGAATGTTCACTGCATGTCTTCTCTGCTTGTGAATAAAGCCATTGCGGTGCATCGTCAGTCTCTCCCCAACCATAAAGTAGAGTGGTATTCAACACCGGTCTCTAGGTGCCGCTAACGTTACACTGATGAGAGCCAGCAGCCACCAGGAAGTACGCTTATTTATGTCTTCTGTATTGTTTCACACAAATGTTAAGGATGTTATTTCATGTCTGCAGGGCTCTAGTCATGCTAAAAACCATATTTGGAAGGTCATAGGTAGGTTTTCCATGCTTTAACTACAAAAATATTCCCTTTATTAATCTTATCGCGGTCGGGTCTGGAGCCAGTTAGCCGCCGTGAACGAGGGACAACCCGCAACAGGCCGCAGCCAACCATGAAGCAGTGATTATTGGGTACTTGTTTTTAATACACCCTATGGGAACCTCGCCGACTAAAATGGCGGCAGAGCTTGGCCCCGGTGTGCGACGAAGTTGGCAAGTTTTATATTTCTTTGAATATCTCTACATTGACTTCCTGTTGTTGTTCATGTGTGGGGTGTTCACAAGGTGACTTGACATTGGGGGAAAAACAAGTGTAGAGATATGGTCATCAGATTTTTGAATGCACCTCGTGAGAGTGTTGTGTTTGTGAGCTGGGATAGATGTATGGTGTTGGAATTGCACTGCTGTTGATGCGTTCGGGTCAGAATAAAGTTATCCAACAGCATCCGAACCTGTGTGCATCTTGGGGGACGTCTCACTCGCCGTCATGACAGAGAAGCGTTGACACGTCTCGGCAAATAAACAGCCTTGGCTTGTAGGTGAACAAAGCCAGCTCTCTGCTTTTGTCTTACTTCCATCCATCCGTTTCCTGCTTTTCCAGATCCGGTCTGAGCAGGGAAGTCCAGACTTCTCGGTCCCTGCCCACCTCCTCCAGATCCACCAGGAAGACACCGAGGTGTTCCCAGGCCAGCTGTGAGACATCAGCGTGTCCTGGGTCCGCTCCTTGGCCTTCTCCCGGCCGGGCAAGCCAGTCAGGCGTCCGGAGTAGATGCCCGAGCCATCTCAACTGGCTCCTCTCCATGTGAAGGATGAGCGAGCTCCTCACCCTAAGGCTTTTTTCAATCACGACCCAAAGCTCTTGACCGTAGGCGAGGGTGGGAACATAGATGGGGGGGTAAATAGAGAGCTTTGCCTTCCGGCTCAGCTCTCTATTCACCACGACGGTCCGGTACGGCGACCGCATTACTGCAGACTCTGCGCCCATCCGCCTGCGGACCTCACGCTCCAACCTTCCCTCACTCGTGAACAAGACCCCGAGATACTTGAACTCCTCCACCTGGGGCAGGACCTCATTCTCATTCCCAAGCCCCCCTTTTCCCACTGAGAACCATGGCCTGGCATTTGGACGTGCTGAGTCTCATCCCACTCAGATGCAAGACACTTGTACTCTTCTCCAAATGAGCCAAGTTTACTTTGGTTTCTAGTGGTAATTATTGAGATGAGGGGGCAGGGGGGTCACGTGACAGTGTGGTGAGGTATGTTGTGCTAATTTATTCCCGCTTATGCTTCCCTCTGTCCAGAAATCACACAAATGAATGTGTTCTGTACACAACATGATGTCTTTGACAGAACAACATGTATTATGTTCCATAGTGTTGCCATCATTTCCTATCCTATTTTACTGGATACATTTACTCCAGTTTATCATTCATCTTAATCATCATTTTATCAATAGCTTCCGTGATGGGTGAGCCCCCCCAAACGCCCGTATCAAAGCAAGCGTATGATAAAAGATGATCTTTAATGTGTCGTATGAGTGATGGCAATGACGATGTGAGTGAAACGTATCTCTCATGCTTTGAAATGACATCACCTTTATCAACATGAAAGTATGCTAACAAGCTGTGCTCGGAGGCTGCATTCCAAGTACTGCTCGTTGGCTCGGACTGGACTGTGGACGCAACAGGTAATAAGAACATTTACTGTTGGTGCTCATTGCTAATAACTTATCAACATTCACTGATGCTGGTAAACACGTGTGTGTGGTGAAGATTGATGGTCGTTCATCTTGACGCTTTGCTGCTGGTCTTGTCCCAATATTCGCCAAGCTTATTGATTATTTTTATGTGCTTTCTTTGCTTGCTGCGTGTCGCTACACCATCCGTACCGGAAACACGATCGCTTCTGCTACTTTCCAAAGTGTGTAGTCATGTAAATAAGTAATCATTTGATGCAGTTCCTCTTTGACTGGAAGGTTAGCAACCTAGCCTGTTCTCCTGTAAATAGTTGAAGTGGGAAATAAAAGTCAAGAACGTCTGCTGGAGTTGAGTTGATGAAGCGTCCTCGACCATCTTTTCACGTGCAGGCTGGCGTAAAGCCTAAAAGACATCGGCAGGTGTCATACGTGACCGAATGTGACGTGCGCGCCCGTGGCGCATCTGCGCGTGCGCTTCGCGCATGCCGGCAAAGTTTTGTTTTGAAACGAGTGACTCAGAAAAGAAGCCTCAATCTATGGCATCTATTAAGTATGCTAATCGGTTAATAAATAGATAAGTAATCATAGATATCACAGCACGTGACGTACGTCTTGTGCGTGCGCAGAACTGATCGTGTTTCCGGTACAAATGGATTGAACAAACAATGTTGACGTAAATATGAAGACATGTTCAACAAGCTAAGCTGACAGGCTCCTGTGAATAAATAGAAAATAAAAGCTAGCGGAGTTGAGTTGATCAAGCGTCCTCTTCATCTTCTCCAGTACAGACACACTCATCACACAACAACTTGCAACATGCAGAGCAAGCTGGACATGGCGGGCAAGAAGCCTCCAAAGGCCTTCATCCTCCCGGTGGCCACCATCCGCTTGACCTTCGTGATTGGACTCCTCTTCATCGCCATGCCATTGGCTGAAGCAGTGAAGGGCGAGGTAAAAGCACAAATGGATACTTTATTCCCATGCATGTACAGGAAGGACTGCAGTGTAGTGACCCACAACATGTCTTCTACAGGGCCAGACAGATAACCAGGATGGACCCCAAGACGACGTGGCCGAGTTGAAGAAGAGTATTCACGTAAACACAAAGGCTTGATGTTTGATTGAGTTCATTCACGTCAGTTGTGGTCATTGATGTGTTCCAAAAGGTCCAGCAAAAACCAAAGCATTTAGTTCCATTAGAAATACATGTTCTTTTAGAAAGCCCAGCATTGAACATAACTCAGCTTTATTGAAGACTCGTTGGTGAACATGAGTGGCTCTTATGTTCCCCCTGCAACCTGTGTTAGCTAGGAACCTTTACGTTCCAGTCCTGATGGGAACAGACGCCACATTCCTACTTTGCTAACTCTTCTTTCCGCTTGGCACCTTTTGTTTCCATCTGTATTCATTAAAAAGCAGCACAGGTTGAGCTGGCAAGTCACTGGCGTATGGCGCACTGCGCTTGGAAGGAAAAAGGCAGATAGGACTTGTTTATCATAGGAACACACACATGGACAGGAAGTGACTGTAAAGTGATCCACAACATGTACTCTGCAGGATCTGACCGGATATATGAAGAAGATGATTGAGGAATTTCAGGTATTTCAGGTATACATGGTGTGGGTGTAGTACAGTATTAACAACATGTACTTACAGAAGCAGACAGGATACATGAAGGAACAGACAGAACAGATGAAGAAGATGACCGGAAAGGTGGAGGACATGACTGACGAGTCTAAGGTAACACACTTGATGGTCTGGAAGTACTACTAGAGTATTAACAACGATATGTACTTACAGGAGCTGAGAGGACAGATGAAGTGGATGACTCAGGATGTTGTTGAGGTAAGAACACGCGAATACATTCATACTAGAATGACCTTTCTAGAATATATGATATCATCATAATACATTGTGTGCATCAGTGACGTGCAGTCAGGGCAGGCGATGACAAATAGAAATAATAAGAAATAAATATGAATAACATGAGGCTCCCGTGGGCAAGCCCCGCCCCTTGAGTCGGATCATGGCGCATGCCAGTTAATATAGATCAGCACTCACTGCAAGACATTTATACATATAGAGTCCTACGCAGAACACACAACCTCATCAAGGACAGCACACATCCACAACACTCATTATTCACACTCCTACCGTCAGGCAGACGCTACAGGAGTTTGAAGTCCAGGACCACAAGGCTGGCAAACAGCTTTTACCCACAGGCCATCAGGCTCCTCAATGAAGCACTCAGACACGCCGCACGCAACACACACTCATAGCACTTTATTTATTTATTTATTTGTATTATTTACTTGTGTTAATGTCTCTTCTGTTGTTGTTGCTTAATTTATTGGTATTTATGTATATGTGTTTATGTTTCTTCTGTTCTTATTCTTTCTTGTGTTTTTCTTTCTTTTCTTGGGAGAATGAACAGAATAAGATTTTCATTGCATGGTATAACTGCTGTTTTACCATGCACATGACAATAAAACTCTCTTGAATCTTGAATCTTGAATCTTGATTCTACACCATGACTTTCTACAGCCTGTGTCATGTCTTTATGGAGCCCGGAGGGGACATGGAGAAAAAAAATCTGATGGGTAAAAAAAAAAATTTTTTAAAAGAAGGAACCTATGCAAAAGAGACTGTGGTAAAGCTGGAAACATTCACATAGTCTAACCTCCGGGATGAATAAGTCCCAAGTGAATGGTTCAAAGACAGCAAACATACCTCTTTCCCACCGTGCAACACACACACACACAGCTACAAGACACTTTTGATCAAAACGAGCCGTCTTCTGTGCAGTCTGACTTCTATTGAAGCGGGCAGCGCAGGGACCGTCTACAAATGTCTTCTTCATCTGTATTATGGCGGTTGGCAGCAATGTTGCCAACCCCTCAGTAAGACAAGTATCTATTGGCTGTCCTGGAAGGCCATAGATGACGTCATTGGCTAGTTTGCATGTTTGTTGCATATGATGTTGTAAGAGATGTAGGAAAAAAACAAATATGATCGATTAAAGTAAATAAAAACACCTTGATTATGTTAACAACTACAAAAATATACGTTTGGAAATGGACTTTTACATAATTTAGGGCAATTTTTATTAGGTTGTTAATAAATTGACTTGTGTAACGTGGAGGACCACAAAACTCACCTCACACATCAGTGACCCTTCCGTTTTGCGAAACAGCTACTTGGGGATAAGCGCAGCGGCCGTGCTGGAGTGCTCAAGAGAAGAAGCGAACCACTTCCTCCAGGACACCTTGAGCGACCCACTGAGGGAACAAGCCTAGCCTGAAGGAGGTTGAAGAGGTTGTCAAGGCAGCCCGCTCAGCATCTTCCCCAGGCCCTAGCGGTGTACCCTACCTCGTCTACAAGCGCTGCCCAGTGCTTCTCCAGCACCTGTGGAAGACCCTGAAGGTGATCTGGCAAAGGGGGAGAGTGGCCGACCAGTGGAGGTGTGCAGAAGGAGTTTGGATTCCCAAGGAGAAGGACTTGAAAAACATGAACCAGTTTCGGACAATATCACTACTAAGTGTGGAAGGGAAGGTGTTTTTCAGCATTGTCTCAAAAAGACTGACCGAGTTCCTCCTCAAGAACAACTACATCGACACTTTGGTGCAGAAGGGGGGGATTCCTGGAGCCCCTGGCTGCCTAGAGCACACCGGAGTAGTGACACAGCTCATCAGAGAGGGGCCCGTGAGAACAGAGGTGACCTTACTGTGTTGTGGTTGGACCTGACAAACGCCTACGGGTCCATTCCACACAAACTAGTGGAGCTTGCCCTACACCTCCACCATGTTCCCAGCAAGATCAAGCTCCTGATTTTGGATTATTAGGAAGGAAGTGGAGGGCAGAGAAATCAGTGGAGGTGGCAGAGTCACGCCTCAGGCAAAAAGCGCTGGTAGGGGCCTTGGCAACAGGGAGAGCAGGCCTGGGCTACTTCCCAAAGACCCAAGTGAGCCAGGCTCGGGGAAAGGAGAGACACCAGGAAGAGGTTCGAGCAGGCGTGGAGGAAGAGCGAGTGAGCAGGGTAGTGGGACTCCGCCAGCGAGGGGCCTGGACAAGATGGGAGAGACGTTGCAGCGTAAAGTCACCTGGTCGAACATCATGCAGGCAGACTTCCACCGCATCCGGTTCCTTGTGCAGGCAGTCTACGACGCCCTCCCGACGCCAGCGAACCTCCATGTGTGGGGGAAGAACGAGACACCGTCCTGCCCCCTTTGCTCCGGAAGAGGCTCCCTGGAATATCTCCTCAGCAGCTGCCCAAGTCCCTGGCTGATGGTCGCTACCGCTGGCGCCATGACCAGGTTCTGAAAGCAGTTGCTGAAAGCATAGCCTCGGCCATCAGCACCAGCAAAAACCACCATGCTCCGATCAAGGCAGTCCACTTCCATCAAAGCTGGAGAGAGACCCCGGGCATGTCCACAGAGTACATCAGGACTCCTCCACTCAGCCACTGATTGGCACTTGCTTGTTGACCTGGGAAAACAGCTGAGGTTCCCCCAGCACATCGCACCAACTTCTCTCCGGCGAGACATGATCATTACCTCGGAGGCTTCAAAACATCTGATCATGCTGGAACTGACAGTGCCCTGGGAAGAGCGTATTGAGGAAGCTAACGAAAGGAAACGTGCCAAGTACCAGGAACTGGTGGAGGAGTGCAGGAGAAAGGGCTGGAGGACATTTTACGAGCCAATAGAAGTTGGCTGTAGAGGCTTTGCAGGACGTTCTCTCTGCAAAGTCCTAGGCCGTCTGGGTATAACAGGGGCGGCCAAGAAGAGGGCCATCAAATCCGCAAGCGAAGCTGCAGAGAAAGCCACAAGGTGGCTGTGGCTCAGAAGGGCAGATCCGTGGGTTGCTACTGGGACGAAAGCCGAGGCATGATCAACCCCGGCAGGGTCACCAGGGGGAGGGTGTCTGATGTTGCGAGACCCGAAACACCCAATGAGCCCAGGATACATCACTGATGATGCGTTCCAGTGCATCCAGGAGATGTTTCTTTCAAGTGAAAAGTGGAATATGGAGAAAGCATACCTCCTTCCCCAGGGTTACAGAAACAGGGAAGAAGGAATATGAATATGAAATATGAATGAAGAAAAGCGGAAACACGAGAGGGGGATAGAAGGAGGAGGGCAGAAAGCGCCAAAGACATCCATGAAGTAATGTACTGTCAAGGGGTGTCAAAATAAAAGCCATCTTTGTGTAATTATACATAAAAGGAGAAATTAAAAGTGCACATAGGTCGGAGCTTCGGAGAAGAACAAACACACAGCAGCCCTCATCAGACAGCAAACACTTATGAAGGCGAGGAGAGAAGTACGTGCTGCAAGAGGCTCTCTGAGCGCCATCGGCCATGATGGAGATCGCTACAGACAGACATAGGCTGGATCACAGATCACAGCGTCTCCTTCATTTCTGAGCAAAGATCGGTGGAGAAGCGGCAGCGCCGAGCGGAGTCAGCGGCTTCACAGCTTCTCCTCCGCCCAGCTGGGTGGAGGAATGAATGAATGAATGAACGAACGAGTTAAGGCGGTGAAGCGTTGGACGTGCTGCCCGGCCGAAGTCCCGCCCTCGAGAGCGATATAGCTCACCGAGATTAGTTCGTTCAGCCGAGGTCCCGCCCTCAAGAGCCAAATAACTCACCGTGATTGGTTCGTTCAGCTCCGCACACGACAAGTTCATTCATATCAAACTTGCGGGCCACACGAATATTAATCTTTCATATTAAGACGGGGGCAGCAAACTATCGTCCCGGGGGCTGCAATTGGCCCGGGGGCCGCGAGTCTGAAACCCCTGTATTAGCCCTTCCACATACCTCAGCTATCACTGAGTATTTGGGGACAGGCTGGAATAAAACAACAGAGTAAGATGAGAGTCCAGCAAAAGAAAAGCTTCAGTTGAATAATAGTTTGTTTTCCATTCACAGGATCTTCTGAAGGCAGCAGGTTAGCATGTCAATCCATTTATGTTTACAATCAATGCTCCCTTTGTTTTCTGATTTTTCTTCATAAATCTTTTATTCTCACAGGCTGTTGCCCTCTGCCGTGGGTTCGCCATGAGAAAGGATGTTACCTGTTTGTTGGCGAGAAGAAGACCTGGGAGGATGCTAAGGTATGCCAGCCCTTCTTAATCCTTCAAATGTCCTTTGCAATATTCTCGCTCGTTGCTCCCAAACCACAAAAACCTGCTCAGATATTTTGTGCAACAACAGTATGCAGACACACACACACACACACGTATGTTTTCAATCCACGCTGACTCACGAGACGAGACCATGCACGATATTGGAGGACAAGATGAGATGTTAGCGATGTAAGCAGGAATGCAGGTGCCTTTTGAAATGTTTCTTGTCCCACTAGAAGATGTATTGAGAGCAGATGCAGGCCAGCACCACGTATGAGGTGTGTTGTGATGGCCACGTAGCATTATCCATGATCAAGACACCCACTTCACCCTTCATCTTCCAGGAAGTGCTCACCAATACGCCTGGCTTACATTTCTTCTGCTAGCTTGGAGCATTTAGAACTAACTTCCACCGGGTTATAGCCACACCGAGCCAAACGTAAAGGAGCGTAAATAGAAGCGCCAGGTGATGAAGTCCCAACATCAAATCTGAGGCACGTTTGATGAAATGTAGAATTGGTAGAGCTTGGGCTTGGACGTGAACGCGGCGCCACAGCTGTTCAACTCCAGTGGAAAACATGCACACGTCACCCCCCCCCAGCCAGCTTGGATTGGGGGGCCTACGGTGTGCACAAAGCACTTCCTGTACGCTTCCAATGACGCCACTTCCATAGTAGCCACGCCTTACGTGACAATCTGATTGGCTTCCAGCTGCACCTTTTCATCTGGTCGCATCTCATGAACCCCCCCCCACTACTGAGTGGATTGTACACACATGTGCGGCAGGTGGAACATACATTCCATTTGAAAGCGCATGTAGAGCTGGATAAAGCCGCTGGATGCTACCTCCAATGCAGCTAGCGCCATCTTGTGGACGTCATAAAAACTCCATCAGGAGGTTGCCTACAGCCACAGTTCATGCCAATCTTATGCTGTCCTCTTTGGCTTTTTCAGAACTACTGCAGAGCCAAGGGTGGATACTTGGCCTCCGTTCACACCAAAGCCACGTTTGACTTCCTCTATGGATTGGCTGGTGGACGGGAGACTTGGTTTGGGGGCTACGAAGAGGTGGGTGATTGAATCATCACAGGTTGATGAAGACGTGATGTTTTTTCTAGACGTGTGTTGTGTACACCAACATGTACGCCAGTGTTGTAGGAATCATCTATGAAGATGTTCATGTTGTAAAAGTAACTCTCATGAGAAAAAGGTCAGCACTGCTCAACAGGATGCCAATTTCATAGCTTCAACTCATCCTTTCATTTTTCAGGCTGGTGTGTGGAAATGGGATGATGGTTCCACATTTAGTGTGAAGACGTATGAAGAGGCAGGCAGCAAGGATGCGAGATGGGCAGCAGGCGAGCCCAATAACAATCATGGTACACAAGAAGATTGTATGAACATATGGCCTGCAGGTAAGATTGTAGAAAGGCTGTAGAACACTTTAACAAACCTTCATCTTGGAACTTTTTACTTGATTTCTTCACAGGCGGACTCAATGATGCACTATGCTCTCGGACGGTCTCATTTATTTGTCAGCTGTAATGGGACGGTCTCGGCTGTGTGACGGCTGCTCCTTCAAAGACGTCGGTGCTGAAAAATCACCGCTCTGCCTTCAATTCAGTTGCTTTCATGAATCCTGATCATAATCGGCGTGCACATGATCCCAAACAACCTGCGAGACACCAATTTGCTAACTAAAGCTCGTCCTGTTTGCAGTTGTGGGGCAAACACAAGCCATCACACAGAAAATAATCATTCCCATTTTTATTCAAAATTTTGGAGCAGCAGGTGTGCTAGCATTGAATCACTGATTGGAATTGGCTCATCTTCTACATTTCCCAGCAGCTAAAATGATGCACACAGCAAATAACAAGCTGCTACCTGACAAGACGGGACAAGTATAAACACACCTAAAACACAACATCAGTCATAAATAGAAACACACCTAAAACACAACATCAGTCATAAATAGAAACACACCTAAAACACAACATCAGTCATAAATAGAACACACCTAAAACACAACATCAGTCATAAATAGAACACACCTAAAACACAACATCAGTCATAAATAGAAACACACCTAAAACACAACATCAGTCATAAATAGAAACACACCTAAAACACAACATCAGTCATAAATAGAACACACCTAAAACACAACATCAGTCATAAATAGAACACACCTAAAACACAACATCAGTCATAAATAGAAACACACCTAAAACACAACATCAGTCATAAATAGAAACACACCTAAAACACAACATCAGTCATAAATAGAACACACCTAAAACACAACATCAGTCATAAATAGAACACACCTAAAACACAACATCAGTCATAAATAGAACACACCTAAAACACAACATCAGTCATAAATAGAAACACACCTAAAACACAACATCAGTCATAAATAGAAACACACCTAAAACACAACATCAGTCATAAATAGAAACACACCTAAAACACAACATCAGTCATAAATAGAACACACCTAAAACACAACATCAGTCATAAATAGAACACACCTAAAACACAACATCAGTCATAAATAGAAACACACCTAAAACACAACAACATCAGTCATAAATAGAAACACACCTAAAACACAACATCAGTCATAAATAGAACACACCTAAAACACAACATCAGTCATAAATAGAAACACCTAAAACACAACAACATCAGTCATAAATAGAAACACCTAAAACACAACAACATCAGTCATAAATAGAAACACACCTAAAACACAACAACATCAGTCATAAATAGAAACACCTAAAACACAACAACATCAGTCATAAATAGAAACACACCTAAAACACAACAACATCAGTCATAAACAGACTAAAAGATAAAGTGAAAGAATGTGTCAGCTGACCAGAAAAAGTAAGTTAAGAGATGAGAATGATTACGGAAATAAGGACAAAATGATGAGAAAAGAAGAAATAGTTGGAAAATGACAAAATAAAACAAGGGCATTCTAACAAGAAAAGGTTTGCTTTACGACGTTAAATGATGTCATTTTAGTAGCATCGAAATAATATTTTCCTTAGTAATTTGGGTTTGGAATCTGGGAGTCAAATAGGAGAAGAAATCAGACTGAACAAGAAAGTTGAAATATTTCTTAAAGCAGTAAGAGTGAAGGTGATATGAATGATGGGCTTTTTCTCCTCAGCTGCAAATGTTGCTATCATTGAATGTATAGCTTATAGCAACCACAATTTGTCAATTTTGATGGTAATTGGGACAAGTTTCCATGCTTTTTGTTATTGAAAGCACTATGCTAACATGCTAGCTGCCGCCGGGTTAACCTTGAGCGTTGCAAACGGTCCCTTGATTGTTTATGCTACTGTTTCAGTAGGGGTGCCACCATGCACGACCTTGGCTCACCAGGACCAGACCATATTTGAACATGACATGATGGTCAGTCCAGTGATGCTGGAAATGCCTGCAAGGTTTCCAGTGAGTGGAATGTGTTGCCCGGCCCACTGCCACTTCCATATTGTGTGTTATCATCGACAGTAGCGATGCCATAGTGGCTGCCCTGTTCCTGCCAGACATGTGCTGACAGCCCTATGATGTGCTTTTCATGATACAGCATTTCACATATTCCAATATGTGCTACTGGATGTTGGAATTGCCTTTGGAATCAATAAAGTTGACTTAAATCCTGCTGCTGAATGAGTGACTGTCATGAAGCAACATTGAATGTATTTACATTCATTCAGTCATGACAAAGACAAAATGATGTCTGTATTGTCTTTGCTCATTCAAACACAAACACATTCAAAAAATGAAATGAAAAAAGACAAATGGAAAAACCAAAGAGAAAACGGGGAGAGCGACGCCAAAATGGAAAAAACAAAGACGATACAGAAAAAACAATGACAGAATGGAAAAAGAATATGACTACATTTGTATATTTTTTGGATTGATTCTCTTTGTATTCCACTCGTATTACCTTTTAATTTTGGCACTCCTGTGATTCCGTAATTATACAGGTGCTGCTCAATAAAATATCAGGGAGAGGTTGAGTAATTCTATTCAAATAGTGACATTCCTGTATTATATAGATGCATTTGCACACAGACTGATATATTCCAAGTGTTCATTTCTTTTCATTTTGATGATTAGAATGAAAAACCCAAATTCAGCATCTCAGAAAGTTAGAATATTTTGAAAAGGATCAACATTGAGGACAGCTAGTGTCCCTTTCTAATCAGCTAATGAAGTCAAAACCCATTCAAAGGCCTTTTAACGTTCTCTCAGTCTAGTCCTGAAGAGGCTATACAATCATGGGGAGCACTGACGACTTGACAGTTGCCCCAAACGTGATCATTGACATCTTGCACAAGGAGGGCAAGACACAAAAGGTCATTGCTAAAGAAGCTGGCTGTTCACAAAGCTCTGTGTCCAAGCCTGTTAACAGAAAGTCGCAGGGAAGGAAAAGAGGTGGCTCAAAAAAATTTAAAAAACACGCCCTGGAGAAAATGGTGAAAGAAAACTGAGGTGAGTCTTTTTGTCGTACACGTTACAGAAGTGATTTTTTTAAACAATCGAATAAAAATGACCCTAAATTATGTAAAAGTCCATTTTCACAAACTTGTTGCTTCATATATATATATATATATGTATATATATATATATATACAGTATATATTTGTAGCCAATGACGTAATCTATCGCCTTTCAGAACAGCCAATAGATACTTGTCTTACTGAGGAGTTGTCAACATTGACGCCAACCGCCATAATACAGAAGAAGAAGACATTTGTAGACGGTCCCTGCGCTGCCGGCTTCCCCTGGAGATCAATAGAAGTCAGACTGCACAGAAGACGCCTCGTTTAGATAAAAACTGGGTTGGAGCTGTTTGTCTGTGTTGCACGGTTGGAAAGAGGTATGGTTTACTGTGATAGAACCATTCACTTGGGAGTTATTGATCCCGAAAAATCTGTAAATATGTTTGTAACTTCTGGATGCAAGAATTTTTTAAAGAATTTAAAATTGCGAGATAGGATCATTTTTGGCATTTGTGTATATAACTTCACAAAAAAAATGGTCAGAGCACTTGTTCGGGACCTTTAGTCTTCTTGCTAATGTTAGCATACGAACATGTTTTGCTATTTTCATGGGTAGACACAAATATAAAAGTTATCATTGCTATCATGGTCATTTTAGCATAGCAGCATTTTTAGCCATTTTAATACTAGGTGTTAGCTTGCTAATGTTAGGACGTTAGCATTGCTAGCATGCTAACATGAGCATACAAGCATTTTTTGCGATTTTTGTGACTATGAATTTAAGCAGATACTAACATAACGTAATTATACTGGCATTTTTAGCATTTTCATAGATATGCACTTATACACTTAGCGCTATTATGCTCCGTGTTAGCATTGTTAGCATTCTTTCAGTCATTCAAACCCTTTAATGATATGTTTTCATGGTCAAGGAGTAGATAAAAGTAGGACTAATTATGGTGTAATTTACAACATGGGGGGAACGACGGTGCTTGGCGGAGGTCTGCGCACTCCGAGTGCTTTTGTAGTTATGACTGAACTACGACATGTGTAAACGTACCTCATTCACATGCCCATTATAATGCTTATTGTTAGGTTTACTGGCAGTGCTGGTCATCTTACGACTTTTGGACGTGTTTGATAATGGTGGACGCAGACTCAGCAGTCAGCCATTCCTGTGATTGCTAACGATGAGGCTGTGAAAGCGCCTTAATGGTCTGGCTGGTCACTCGGCTGACAGAGGGTTGTGACACGCCAAAGTCATCACTGCTGCATTGTTGCATATCGCAATGTTGTGAGACGTTATAGCGTTACTACGCTGGATGGGACCGGTAAGATCATCCCTGATGAGCTCCACCACAAACATTATGCCATTATGATCTGAAATCACTCCCGAGCTCTCTTAAGGCCTAAGACACTTATCTCAGCAAGTAAAAAACTAATTCTAAGCTTTTTGAAAGAGTGACGTCACTAAGTACCAGTGTTGGAAACTTGGGCGATTTTGTTGCGAGATCTGGCGACATTGCAACCCCCCTTGACTACATATTTTCTCAAAAGCGACAAGCGACAACTCTAATGACTTTTTCTGGCATTGTTGAGGAGTTTTCTGATGTGAAACGTGAAAGCACGTGTTCTGCATTTTGTGTGCTGCTGACAGATCCACCCCGCCCAACGGCAGTCGCCAGCCGGCAGTGCACAGTCAGCTTCCGCAGCAAGTGGAGGATCTTATAATTCTTTGGGGTGAATGTAATTGATCAACCAGTTGCTATTAATATATTATTCACCAGAACCACACGGAGTCATGTGCATGTGAGCCATAGAATAAGCACAAATAATCCGTTATTTACTGTTTAATTGTGCTAATTTAAAAAAAAAAAGTTCACAATAGCCATTTTAATTGAGGTCTTTTTACTCACTTTTTTTGCATACAGCATTTTACAACATATGCAAATGACCTATGACGTCATCTTGTGACTTGTAGAACAGCCAATAGCTGCTTTGGAAACATTTGAAAAGTTGGCAACAGTGCAAAGAGCTGTTTTTAGCCTTAGGATGCTTTGTGAACACGGTCCTGGATATTTATTTGGACATCCCTGATGTATACCCTGGACTGGTCGACAAACAACCATTCACTGTCACTCGAGGAAAAGGCTTCTTGAGACGTCATCTGTACTTCTGTGTAGAAGGTGTCGGACGTTTCGCTCCTCATCCGAAGAGCTTCGTCAGCAAACTAATAAGTGCTGGTAGCTTAGGCCTTAAATACAGTAAGAGTGGGCGGAATTGGTGTGCCAACACCCTCCTCCTATTGGTTCGTTACACTAAGCCTGGGCGGAGCAGTGGTATAATCCTATCCTGTTATTCACACCTACGATAAAAGGGAAGTGTCGCTCCCTGAATTGGGTATGAACGACTCTGATACTGGCTTGTTAGCATCTATTGTTCTGGCTCGGCCCTGCCTTCACCTCATTTGCAAGACTAAGAGCTGTGGGTTTTGGTCTCAGTAACCTGCTGAACACAGGGTCCAAATTAAACCTCAAACCACCATTCCGATTCAATGATGGGTTCTGTTGTTTGACAAAAATAGCTTCCTTTACTCCTCTTTCAAACCATCTGTTTTCTTTGGCCAAAATCTTTACCTCGCTGTCCTGAAAGGAGTGATTGGTAGCTTTCAGGTGTAGATGTACCGCTGATTGAGGACCACTAGCATTGTCCCTGCGATGTTGATAAAGCCTTTTTTGGAGCATTTGCTTAGTTTCCCCAATGTAGTGCTCTTTGCATTCCTCATCTTTACAGTGGATGGAATAGACCACATTGCTCTGTTTCTGGTTTGGAGCCTTGTCTTTAGGATGCACTAATTTTTGTCTCAGGGTATTTACTGGTTTGAAATAGGTAGGAATTTTGTGTTGCCATAAGATCCTCTGGAGTTTTTCGGAGACCCCCGCTACATAAGGGACTACCACTCCTCTCCTTTTTGCTTCTGTGGGCTTTTGGGTTTCTTTCCCTACTCTCTTCTTTTGACATTTGCTAAAAGCCCACCGTGGGTACCCACAGGTTGAGAGCGCTATGTTGGAGGGTCCTAATAACATAGAGCGGAACAAATACCAACTAGTGCTGAGGGAAAGAAAAAGGAGACACAACATGTCCAGAGAGCGCTCTCAACCTGTGGGTACCCACGGTGGGCTTTTAACAAATGTCAAAAGAAGAGAGTAGGGAAAGAAACCCAAAAGCCCACAGAAGCAAAAAGGAGAGGAGTGGTAGTCCCTTATGTAGCGGGGGTCTCCGAAAAACTCCAGAGGATCTTATGGCAACACAAAATTCCTACCTATTTCAAACCAGTAAATACCCTGAGACAAAAATTAGTGCATCCTAAAGACAAGGCTCCAAACCAGAA
This sequence comes from Dunckerocampus dactyliophorus, assembly GCF_027744805.1. Taxonomy (NCBI): domain Eukaryota; kingdom Metazoa; phylum Chordata; class Actinopteri; order Syngnathiformes; family Syngnathidae; genus Dunckerocampus; species Dunckerocampus dactyliophorus. The sequence continues at coordinate 292,480 of NC_072824.1, forward strand.
ACAGAGCAATGTGGTCTATTCCATCCACTGTAAAGATGAGGAATGCAAAGAGCACTACATTGGGGAAACTAAGCAAATGCTCCAAAAAAAGGCTTTATCAACATCGCAGGGACAATGCTAGTGGTCCTCAATCAGCAGTACATCTACACCTGAAAGCTACCAATCACTCCTTTCAGGACAGCGAGGTAAAGATTTTGGCCAAAGAAAACAGATGGTTTGAAAGAGGAGTAAAGGAAGCTATTTTTGTCAAACAACAGAACCCATCATTGAATCGGAATGGTGGTTTGAGGTTTAATTTGGACCCTGTGTTCAGCAGGTTACTGAGACCAAAACCCACAGCTCTTAGTCTTGCAAATGAGGTGAAGGCAGGGCCGAGCCAGAACAATAGATGCTAACAAGCCAGTATCAGAGTCGTTCATACCCAATTCAGGGAGCGACACTTCCCTTTTATCGTAGGTGTGAATAACAGGATAGGATTATACCACTGCTCCGCCCAGGCTTAGTGTAACGAACCAATAGGAGGAGGGTGTTGGCACACCAATTCCGCCCACTCTTACTGTATTTAAGGCCTAAGCTACCAGCACTTATTAGTTTGCTGACGAAGCTCTTCGGATGAGGAGCGAAACGTCCGACACCTTCTTCACAGAAGTACAGATGACGTCTCAAGAAGCCTTTTCCTCGATGGACAACTCCTGTACGACTGAGAGCCTACACAGACGCATTCACTGTCACGTTCATACCTGTGGACAATTTGGAGTTCATCTAGCATGCATGTTTTGGAATGAGTACCCGGAGAAAACGAAGATTCCAACGCAGATGTTCCCAATCTCCCGACTGTGTGGCCAACATGCTCACCACGAGGCCACCGTGCTGCCCATTCTGTTTTGGTTCTCATAAAATTAAAACATTTCTTTTCTAAAAAGCATTTTCTTTAGTATTTCAACTTTATGCTCCAAAAATGACATTATGCGACTTTTTTTACTTGCTATTTTGACTTGGTTTTTTTTTCATTTCTAATGTTCATATTTTGACTCTATGTGACTTTATTTTCATTTTCGGCAAAGTACATTTCCAAAAATAAAAAGTCTTCGCTGCAGCACAAAAAAAAAAGCCGAGAACACACAAGGATACTTTATTTTCATTTACTTTTCTGCTGTACCTTTTCATTCATTTTCCAAAAATGACTTTGTTTCTCATAGTGTTACAACTTTCCAAAAATCTTTGAATGACTTTGAATTTGAGTGTTTTTCCTCATAACGTCTTAGAATGACAGTATTTTTCTAAGAGAAAAATTGCAAATATTTTGGCTTTATTGTCATTTTTTTCCAGCTCTGCTATTTTCATTTTCCACAATCTATTTTCCAAAAACATTTTCTTTTGTTTTTCATGATATTCGAAGTTATAGGGTCACTGACATGATTGATCAACTTTGCTTAAATGCGTTCTATATTTCTCATTATGTTCTAGTTCTTCGGTTAAATATGTTCGATATTGTTTGGAATTAAGTTCGTTTCTTGAAAGCGAATTGTACATTGGCAAAATATGACACTTAAAGTGCGTGGAGGTAAAGATTGCCAAACACGGGTCTTGGAACGGTGGTGGTGCAGAAGTGACATGGCAGCGTACCACGGAGGATGTTTACAGCGATTTGAGCGATGTCGATATTTTTTTTTGAGGAGGAAGAAACATCTGGAGATGAAACACATAGAAAACTTGCAGAAAGGGAATTAAGCTGACACCTGATGTGTTATCGAAGCCAATCGCGTAGCGCATAAGAAAGGATATCAAGGCACTGATTGCAACAGCTTGGTGGTGCAACTGGAGAAGGAAGACAAAGTGTATGTCGAGGCTTATTCTATACACACAGCCAATACAACGCCATGCGATGCTATGCTAAAGGCCCTGTCACACCTTGACGATTTAGCCAGCGCATGCCTGACGTGATCATTTTGGTGGCATACGTTGAACTGAGGACGTTTTTTTCCATTTTGGGCGTATACATGACGTATTAGTAACTTATATAGAACGTTTCTATAACTTATAGACAACTTATACCAACGGATGCGTAGCGTGTTGCTGGCGTTCACAACTTATGCCCGACGCCAGTCTAACTTATGCAAACCGCACGGCAGCGTATGGCCGACGATCACGTGCCGTAGCCTATAAGAAGGCTGCCACTTGATGACTCAAATCATAACCTCACGAGACATCGCAGTGTCAACATCACCATCATGCCGAAGAACATTTCCAAGACCGCTGACAAGAAGTATCAGGGCAGTGACGGAGGGATCCATCACCACCCACAGCCTCCCCCTCCCACTCTCACTCTGATGGAGATGACACAGGTTCTAACGCCTCTCGGGTATCGTCAATGGTGGTGTTGGAAGCTGCTTCCCCAGTGGTCTCTATGTCCTCTCAGCCAACGCTTGCCAAGAAGAGAACCAAGAAGACACAGTTTTGTCTCAAGGTATGTTGACGTATTACGACTTGTACGTAACTTACAAATAACGTGTGTGAACGGGCGTCAACGATGGCATAACTTATTGCCCGCGTATGCGGGACCTATGAATCATACGTTGACATACATCGAAAAGTTTTTTGCGTGCACAAAAGTTTTGGACGACTTGGACGTACTACGACGTATGCCGGCGTGCTTCAGCGTGCTCTTAACTTCTACAAAACTTACCCATAACTTATTGGACGTACACCAGCGTATTGGCCACATTTTTCATACGTTGGCGTACGCTGGCTAAATTGTCAAGGTGTGACAGGCGTTGGGTGTTTTCAACGGCTTTTTCATCCATTCCATGTAAACTAGATAGAGGTGGGCGCATCCGTCTATGATATTATCGATACCAGGGCAGTATCGGTGTAACCGGTGGTGTTTGTCTCTCTGCGTTGTGGCTGATGGAGTGACGACAGACACGGGGTTGCACTTCATTTTACTCTGAAGGAAGTAAAACACACACATGTAGTCACAATGTGGCTGAATAACGTGCCCCCTCTCACTTGGAGATCACCAACAAAAATGGCGTACACACAAAGCGAGTCAAACATAGCATACCTGATGGAAGTAAAACACACATGTAGTCACAATGTGGCCGAATAACGTGCCTCCTACACAGATTACAACACAAGACAAGAAAATGATAAGAAATAAAGTTCTAAACTAAATTAAAACACAAGTTTTGGGAGCCATACGGACGCCTACCTCTCACTTGGAACAAAAAGGGAAGTACAAAGGTGTGGCCTAAACTTACAGTACAATGAAAGGTGTCACACTAATTAGAGCAGTAGGGGGTACACAGCGACAGACGGTATTGATGTTCCACATGAACATGACAATACAAACACATCAGGTATTACTTGAACATACATTTTGTGAAATTCTATACACAAACATACAAAGATTTACATAACGTATTGACAATGACTTAATTGACCCTGTTACATCGGTATGGGATGGACGCTAGCATCATGAAAACGCTTAGTTTTCTTCTGTTTATTCAATCTGGGGGGGTTTCCATGTGTGTAATGTTCTATGTGTGTTTGGTGTCATTGATATCGGCTGGTCTGATCCAGTGCTGTTCATCGATATTTGAACAGCACGCTTTGGGATTAATTTACTTTACTTACTGTGATGTAAGGGCTAAGCTACATGCTCATTCGTCTGCATTTGTCATGGGCACCGCTGAGGATTACAAAAAGGCCAGCTACGACCTGAGGAGGTCCATACGAGAGGCCAAAAGACAGTACAGACAGAAGCTGGAGGGCTACTATTCCACCTCAGACCCTCGGCGCATGTGGGCGGGGCTCCAGCACATCACAGACTATCGACAGCGGAGTAGCGTAGCCACGTCCAGCCAAACCACACTTCCAGATGAGCTGAATGAGTTCTACGCCTGCTTTGAAACCCAAACTCCTGATGAGCAGAGAGGGTGGCTGAACCTGGGGAGCACACAGGACTCACCTCTCATGGTGACATCAGCTGATGTGCGCAGAGTTCTGAACAAAACAAACCCCACGAAAAGCAGCAGGCCCAGACAACATCTCAGCCCGTGCACTTCGGGTTTGCTCATCAGAGCTAGCTGATGTGCTTGCTGACATATTTAACCTGTCGCTTGCACAAGCATCTGTACCGACCTGCTTTAAGTCCACCACCATAGTGCCCGTACCCAAGAAGAGCAACGTGACCTGCTTGAATGACTATCGCCCTATAGCACTCACTCCTATTGTAATGAAGTGCTTTGAAATGATAGTCATGACCCACATCAAAAAGAGCATCCCGGCCACTGGGGACCCTCTGCAGTTTGCATATCGCCAGAACCGGTCCACGGATGATGCAGTCAACACTGCCATCCACACAGCCCTTTCTCACCTACAGGGCCAGGACACATACGTCAGAATGCTATTTATAGACTATAGCTCTGCTTTTAACACAGTCAGCCCCCACAAACTCACAGATAAGCTCCTCACACTTGGCCTGTCACCCTCCCTCTGTAACTGGGTGTTTAACTTTCTCACAGGCAGACCCCAGTCAGTCAGAGTCCACAATCGCACATCCAGCTCAAGAATTGTGAGCACTGGGACCCCACAGGGGTGTGTGCTGAGTCCGCTCCTCTACACGCTCTTCACCTACGATTGCGTGGCCTCCCAGAACAACACCAGCATCATTAAATTTGCGGATGACACTACAGTCATCGGACTGATCACTGGTGGTGTTGAAACATCATACAGAAGAGAGGTGGCGGACCTCATAGCTTGGTGTCATGATAACAATCTCCTTCTCAATACAGATAAGACTAAAGAGATGATCATCGACCCAAGAACAAGGGAAAAGGAGCCGCATAGACCCCTGTTTATTGATGAGACTGAGGTGGAGAGGGTGAAAACCTTCAAGTTCCTTGGCACACACATCAGCGAGGACCTCACCTGGTCTCACAACACCCAACAAATTCTGAAGAAGTCCCAAAGGAGACTGTACTTCCTGAGAAGACTGAGGAAATTTGGCATGTCCACCACAATCCTGAGTTGCTTCTACAGATGCACTATGGAAAGTGTCCTTACCGCCTCCATCACTGTTTGGTACGGTAACTGTACAACACGTGATAGGAAGGCACTCCAGCGGGTGATCAAGACCTCACAGAACATTGTTGGGGCAGCCCTCCCCTCACTGCAAGACTTTTATAAAACTAGAGTCCTACGAAGAACACACAACCTCATCAAGGACAGCACACATCCACAACACTCATTATTCACACTCCTACCGTCAGGCAGACGCTACAGGAGTTTGAAGTCCAGGACCGCAAGGCTGGCAAACAGCTTTTACCCACAGGCCATCAGGCTCCTCAACGAAGCACTCGCACACGCCACACGCAACACACACACACACTCATAGCACTTTATTATTTATTTATTTTTTTACATTATTTATCTGTATTAATGTCTCTTCTGTTGTTGTTGCTTAATTTATTGGTATTAATGTTTCTTATGTTCTTATTCTTTTTCTTATGTTTTTCTTTCTTTTCTTGGGAGAATGAACAGAATAAGAATTTCATTGCTGAGTATAACTGCTGTTTTACTCTGCATATGACAATAAAACTCTTGAATCTTGAATCTTGAATTCTTGGGCTTAACTTCCTGGTTCAGCAAGTTTATTCCCAACTATGCTACACTAGTTGAACCCCTGCGACAATTGCTCAGAACTAGCCCACAAGCTGAACTTTACTGGAATGATTCTACAAATGAAAGCTTGACCCTAACCCTAACCCAAACTGAAACAAATGCTACTGGACAGTCCCGCACTTGTTGTGTATGACCCTAGGCTGCCTACAGTCATTACAACAGACGCTTCTGATTACGGCTTAGGAGCTGTCCTGACACAGATTCACTCTGCACGCACACTAGCACCTGCTGAAAGGAAGTACTCCACCACAGAAAAAGAGGCCCTTGTATGTGTGTGGGCTGTCGAGAGATGGAGAACGTACACCTGGGGACGCAGATTCACACTCCGAACTGATCATTAGGCCCTAACTACGCTTCTTAACACAAAAGGTATGAACAGAGCAGGAATGAGGATTGCAAGATGGTCAGCTAGGTTGATGTGTTTCCAATATGATATAGCGTACCGTCCTGGAAACCAAAATGTCCTGGCAGATTTCCTCTCACGTGTTCCCCTACAGAACGTTTCATTGCTTGTTGAGATAGCTGACATATCCCCAACTCTCTTTGCACCGCCACTTGCTGACTTTAAAGCCGAGTCGGAGGACTGCCCCAAACTCAAACTACTGCCACAGGTTATTCAGTCTAAATGGCCAAAAACCAAAAAAAGTCTCTTCCCATTGAGTTACAGCCCTACTTCTTAATGAGACATGAACTTGCAGTTGACTCCCCTCTGATTTTCCGTGGCACACGGGTGGTTGTCCCCAAGTCAATCCGTGAGCGTATACAAGTAGTACAACTGGCACTTGAGGGTCAGCAAGGCATAGTGCGCACCAAGCAACACCTTAGAGAGCTTTACTGGTGGCCAAACATGGACAACCTAGTTCACACTGTCGCTTCCTCATGCCCAGTATGCCAATCATGTGATAGAACTGCCAAAGTATCAAAGTATCACCTGCTCCTTTACAGCCTGTAGAGTTTCCTGAAGGCCCCTTTCAACATGTGGCTGTGGGCATTGTCGGTCCTTTTGAACGTGGACCATGTGACTGCAGATTTGCCATTACTCTGGTCGATTACTTCAGCAAATGGCCAGAAGTAGCCTTCACTTCAAATGCAACTACGACTACAGTCCTGACCTTTCTTTCATCACTTTTTGCTCGTGAAGGTAATCCCTGTGCTATTACAACTGATAACGGTCCACAGTTCACTTCTTCTGACTTTACAGACTTCTTGAAAGAAAGAGGAATCCAACACATCAGAACAAGCATGTACCATCCACAAGCAAACGGATGTGTTGAAAGATTCAACAGAGTGCTCAAGGACTGGATCCAAGGAGCACAAGCCGCTCAGAAACCTTGGAAGCCAACAGTAACCATCATGCTCCAAAGCTATCGAGCTACGCTCCATGCTAACCAGAACCAACAAGTCTCCTTTCCACCTGCTCGGAGGAAGACTTATGAGAACCAAACTTCACTTACTGCCAGACCGTGACCACTCAGGGAAATACAAAAAGTGACATCCAGAGTAGCTCGACAACAAAGTAAAAGTAAGAGCTATACGGACATGAAGAGAGGTGCTAAACCCCCCAAGCTTAAGGTTGGTGAAGCTTAAGGTGCGTATCTGCAAGCCTTTTCATGTGGGAAAAGGAGAGAGACAGTACACTGATCCCGTGTCCGTTCAACAACAAACTGGATTCAGCACCTTCATCTTGAGTGACGGGAAAAGATGGAATGCCTCACGCATTTCTCGCTGCCCGGAGAGAGCAGAGGAACCCCCACAAGCTGGTACTGCTCAGGAAAATGCTGGCGTGACAGACGCCTTACTAAGCCGCACTGCTCCCCAAAGAGAGCACAAACCACCAGCATGGACTAAGGACTATGTTATGGAATAGTCTGAGCTAAACAAGGTTGCAAATGTTCAAACTTGTTGCATTTAAATGTACTCTGTTAGTTAAATGTATGCTTGAGCTAATTGTGACTCTTCTAGTTGCTGAATTAAGTTACTTAAAGTTGAAAGATCCATTAAAGTAATGCATTTACTTTATTTACAGGATTTATTGCAGCGAGTTCAAGTAATATTGTGAAAGAACTGGAAGCTAATGTTACAATGGTTGAGATGTGAATGACTTACAGTTGCACTATTGCTAAGTGTTGTTCTAAATGTGCATAGAGGATGTCATGTTTGAGTAATGGGGGAGATGTTGTGTTTGCACACATTATATTTATACTACTACATGTTGACCAGTAGAGGGCACTGGGGGACTGCGAATGGGGCCAACAGGAGAGTGCGTGTGAGAGAAGTGAAGAAGGAAGTTGGAGTTGTTGATGCTATATTTACAATTTCTATTAATCAAAATGAATAAAATCAGTGAGAGTCTTTATAGAATGAGATGAATTTGATTAAAACACATAAAACCAATGAGACTGGGTTTCATAAAGGTTCAGGCAGTATACTGAAAAAAATGATTATGTGCTGTCATAGGCATTATAAGATCATTATTAATCATCTTTACCTAACTACAGATATTTACACGTTTCATTCATAAAAATGAATAAAATCAGCATGTTTCTTTCTAGTATGAGATGAATTTGATTAAACCACATAAAACCAATGAGGTTCGGACAGTAGGTGGCAGCATTCAGCTTGAGCGTTATATTTTTCTACTCAAGTAAAACCACAGAAGAAGAGGCTGAGCGCGAATCTTTTCACAACAAGGCGCTGATGCAGTGAATTGGTCCACCACACTGCTGGAGTTTGGTAAGACTTTTCTTCTTCTTCACGTCATTCTGTTTTTTTCCCACAATATTCAACAATGAATGATGATATTTCATGCAAGGTTGGCGTTCACCGTTCAGTGTTCAGCTTTGCTTCGTTGTAGTTTTAATTGACCGCCATTTTTATTTCCGTGTTTACTGAACCTAAGCCAAGATAAGTAAACTACTTTCTGTGTAGAAAGACGCAATTTACGTTTCGTTTGTCATTCATTATTTTTGACAATACAGAATGGTAAGTGCCTGCTGCTTATATTGATAATCCTCCGAGATGGGCGACTTGTCTATGATTTGATTCAGAACAGTTAGTGGCGCAACTCGCGTCTATCCAAAGCAGGAAAAAGTAGATAATTAGTGGCTTGCTGGAGGTTTCCACAGGCTGTGCAGATTTCTGCCTAAATACGTCGAATATCGGCTCTTTATTGAATATGTATTTAGTATTATTTACTAAAACACAAAATAATGAATTGCAGCACTTCCCGTGTACTTTTCAAAGCAAGAGCTCAGGCGGGAGGATATCGTTTTGAAGAGACCTTGTTTTCACATAATACTTTTATTTTGAAGTTGTGTCCGGGGAAGTTGTTCGATAAGTACGGTCACGTACAACGTGCTTATTCAAAATTCCGCCAAACGTTTATTGAATAAACGTTGTCCATAACTACGTTGGCTGCAGGTGAGCAGTGTGTGCTATAAGCTCGTTTTAGCTCTTTCCTTCCTCTCCATTCAGCTGTCGGCTCCTATCTCTGCTCAGGGGGTGTTTGTGTACGTAGTTACACACCTCTAATGATGGAAACAAGATCTTTTGCCGAAATAAAAAAAAAAAACGACGCTATTACATCGATGAAAAATGTCGCTAATAACTAATAATATAACACGAAGTTTAAGTGATGTTCATACCTCATTTTATTTATCAAATAACATCACGAGTGACCTCCTCCCTCCTCTATGCTGCTGCACACACACACACACGCACACAAGTTTTTAATTGTCGTTTTTCGTAAACGTACAACCCAAAAGTACCCAAATATAGGTTAGGCAATCCACCTGTTCAGTGAAGGGTAAGTAAAGTGTATATCTTATTTGCCTGTATTGACTAATTTACAGTGGGTCACGACACCCCTCCAGGGGATAACTATTGAGAACCACTGATTTACGAGAAAAAAAAGCACACAAATGCTATATATAAATTTGTCTTTAGGTTAATGCAGAGTTGATGTGGATCAATGTAATGCCTCTTGAATCACGGTTCATCTCCCCGTTGGACAAGCACACGGATAACCTGATGAAGGTATTCCGCAACAAGGGGGGAGATCCGTCAGATAATGTCATTGACAACTAAGGTTTGTACTCTGGAGGTTTTTCACTTAAAAGGTAGAAGTGTCACTTATACTTAATTTTTGAACTAAATGTGTTTTTCACTGCAGACAGATGACGTACACGTGAAGCGAGAGTGCATGTTGAAATCCCCGTGTCCACCTGAACGAGGACACCAAGCCACTTGTCAAGGAATACTTGCTGAGTAAATATATGAGCATATAGAAACAGCATTTATTTGAGAAAATGTGTCTGCTGTCTTTTGAAATGAATGCAGTATCTTGGAAATAGTGAGGCAATAATTGGGGGGAAAAACAATTCAGCCCATTTCTTCTTCTGAATGACATAGTGCTATGATGGAGTTAGTTATGGGTTTGATATCACACAGACATGACACATGGATACAGCAGTGTCTTCTTGCTCTGTTCACTCTGATGCTGATGCTTCTGCCCCAAGCCCTTGTTCTTTGCAGGGGTGGGTGAGGGACAGTAAACTACCAGCTGTTTGGTGAGCAAGTGAGGGGTCAAAAGGAAGGATTCAGATACATTTTGAGATAATTATCTCATTAATTCACTTTTTTTCCTTCAAATTAAAGGGATAGCTGGGATTTTTTGACACCCCCATCAGCAACTTACCCCCCACTTTGTCCCGTGAGCGTATTTCTGTTCGGATTTCAGTGATGAGGAACGTAGGTCTGGTAAGTTGGTGGGGTCACTTAAGTAAAGAGTTTGGCTTCTCAAAACAATATGCGTTCAAAAGAGTCATACATTTGCATCACAAAAATGCTTCCTCCAAAAAAATCAGATCTCGCAATCTCTCGGCATTACTCTCTGCCATCGTATCACTGCGAGTCCGTTGTTGTGTACGTGTTCCACAGCGGCTGAAGACTGCCACGTCACATCCCTGCATGTCAACACTGTGGAACACATACATCACCGAAATCTGACCAGAACTGGGCTCATGGGACGAAGTGGGGGTAAGTCACCGTTGATGCACTACACTGCTGGTGGGGATGTCATACAACGTCATGGCAAAGAATCCCCACGATCCCTTCAATGCAATATTCTGTGATATTACGATAAGTATATATTACTGAAAACATGCCAAGAAAGTCATGATTCTAATGTGTTTGGATTCTGAAGTCAATCTGAATAAGTTTCTTTGGAGGCATCTTGACTCTTAAAATCACCAAACACTGTTTAACTTGTTTTTTTCTGTGCTGGTCTCCCTTAGAGCATCAACATAGATGACATGGAGAGGGAGCTTCCTCTGACAACCATGGGGGTCTACGTGGTCAGAAAAGAAAATGCACAGCCCGAAGAAGATCCAGAGGGCGTGGGAGTGCTGATTGAAGGGGTGGAGGTCCTTGCTGGCCTACCAAGTATCACTTGTGGATGCGTCATGCTGTTTGGATTGATCTATGCACTCAATGTGAGCTCCCCACAACACGAGCGTGGAAGTGTACATTTGACGTGTACCAGAAGATACTGATGAACCTAGATGGTAAGAAGCTTTCACCAAAAGTTCAGTGTCTGAAAATCAAGATGCTGCAGTGATCTATTTGATGCAGTCATGCTTCACCAGTGGACTCTTTGTGACTCTTCCTTCTATGCTTTCAATCTTTCACTTGTGATGGAAACAAATCTTGGACATTGTTGTGTTGTTATTGTTGCACTTAAATGTTTACCTGCTTTTCCATTGGACTTGTTGGACTCAACATACCACAGTTTGCATTTATGATGGCCATGCTTTTTGTGTTAACACTCATGTTCTTGTGTGGATACATGACTCTCTTGATTTAGGATGGTTCTATTCTTGGTGTGTTGTCTGTCATAAAAAGTTATTGTCATATCGAGAATGTTGCATTCATTTGAAGGGAAAACAATCTTCAGAATGAATGAGATCATTATCTCAGAATTGAGATGAATCCCTTTCTGACCACTCACTTGCTGACTCCAGCTGGTAGTTTACTGTCCCTCACACATCCCTGCAAAGCTGAAGCATCAGCATCCAGTGAAGTCATCACAATTTGTGGGGAAATTGTAAACAAAATGTATTTTTCACACTACAGTCACTTTTCTTAGTTCATGTTTTTGTTGAAGATTTATCTGCATGGGGAATATCATTCTTGGCATGTTGGATACTCGCATCATACTTGATGCATTTTAAAATAGGTTTTCCCAAGATGTCCTGATGTTACCTGAAGGAAAATTGTCTTGGTTATGAACAGTTAAACATGATGTTTTCATTTATTCAAACACTGTCCGTTTCTTTAAACTGTTTGTTGAAAGCAATAAATTGCTTCATCAGTATCTTCTGGTACACTTCAAATGTACACTTCCACGCTCGTGTTGTGGGGAGCTCAGATTGAGTGCATAGATCAATCCAAACAGCACGGCCATCAAACGATTCATCATTTGTATGAAATATAGTTGTACCTTTTACATCAACCTACATTAACAGCATTAGATAGACTTTATGAACAATGTTACATTAACCTTATTGACAACATTACATCAACTTTATTAAAACGTCTACATAAACTTTATTGACAGCATTACTTAGACTTTATTCAATATAGAAGGTAAGTTCTGGTAGCGGTGACAGCTGGAATGAATCAATCACTTGGTTATTAGTGTTGATGCTAGTCATCATGACTTGGGTCGAGGCTGGCGTGCGTTCCAAGAGGCCAAGTGCTTGTGGACCTGTTTGTCACGACCTGTCAAGGACGACTTGAGGCTGTCGAGTGCTTGACCCGCAGTATGCAGAGACCAGGCCCGTAACCAGTTCGCTCGAAACCCCCCCCCCCCGCGGGCGACCAAAGGTCCGCTTGTTTAAAAAAAAAAAAAAAGAAAAAAAAAGCTCCTATCAAGGTGTGCAATTGTAACCGATGTGTTAATTCAGTTAATTTAATTTCACAGATAATGTATTTTTTATTTCTCACATATGTATTTGTTGTTATAAACAGCTTTTAATGGGCAGTCTTTATTTTATTTGCGTTCTTTTTGTTGTGTGAACTTTTACATCGCTGTGATGTCATTTCCTGCTATTCTGGCGCGCTCCTCTTCAGTCGCCTTCTGGACTGCTGAGGAGAGGTAAGTTAGTCTGGTGGCAACAATGTTTGAATATAAGAGACATTTCATGCCATTGTGTGCTCTCTGTATTATGTACAGCATTTGAAGACAACTCACGGAAGTTACTGCTGTTAATTAAGCTCGTTTCGGGGAGTTCGTTTTTCATGTGGTTTTCTTTTTTTTAGGAGACGTGTGCATGAAGATTATTCAGGTTGCTGTACATTTTATATGTTGTGCACAGAGAATAAACGCCCCCTTTGGCTGGCTAGAGAACTGCAGCTGTCTCCTCATCACTCTCAACGTGAGAACACAAGAACACAACACAGAATCTATTTTTAGCCAGTGTCAGCACAGACCGTCACGTAATCCCGTTCACTTCCCCAACATCAGGGTCCTCCTTCAGTTGGCCTGTACCATCCCAGTAACACGGTGTGAATGTGAGCCAAGTGCCAGTACCTTGAAACGTCTGAACACCTACATGAGGGCCAGTATGACGCAACAGCGGCTGACCTCGCTGGCACTTCTCCACATTCACTACAAAAAGGTTATCAACCTGGAGGAAGTGGTGGACATATTTTCCAAGAAAGATGATGCTGAATGAGCGATAGGTAAGGCTGAAACACATTGTAGTGATTCATATAGTGTAGGCCTGTGGAAATAGCATCCACCACTGAAGCCATGGCATGCTCAGTCGCCCAGTAAACTGACGAACTTATCTAAATATGGTTTTAATTCATCCTGAACATGCATGAGTCAAACAGTAGCACATCACATAGTACAATTCACAATTTTGCATGTCCAAAAAGGAGTAGGAAGAAGCAAAGCTTATTTAATCCTACCCCTCATCAGTTTCACATCAGTTGCAATACATTTATTCACCTCTTGTTCTTCCAAGTGTACTTTGTAGGTCTACATGACAATGTAGTGCAATCATAGCCAAGGTTTTTACTTACTAAAAGGAAGCTACAGACTTAATAACTGATAGAATGCTTGAAAGAGTGTTTGATGGATGATGAGTGCGTACACACCATGTACTCTCCACAATGAAGTAGTAGCGGTTAGATATACTGTAGTATTGTATGTACACAGTAGTTCAGGTCTCTTCTTTGTATTTTGTGAACATCAACTGCTTGTACTTGTTCTTCAAATGGCTCATTGTTGTGCTTTGTTTGAGTTCCTGACTCAATCCGTTCCACAACTTGATTCCACATCCAGAAATGCTGAAAGTTTCCAGTGTTGTCCGTGCATTGAAGTGTTTTAGCTTACATTTTCCCCTCAGATCACATTTCTCCTCTCTTGTTGATAAGAATTGTTATTGTAAGCAGCATTATGGATGATCCTAAGTGGCCTTTTTGTAGCACAGTTAGTGAGTGAAGTGTACTTTTGTAGTTATTACCCATAACTCCACACAATAAGTTAGATATGCTGATATCAGTCAACAGTAGAGCTAAGTCGTGCTTTTTGGTCAAGGACAAATTTAACTTTATTCAGTTTTACGGTGTTTCTTGACACTTTGTTTTAAATTTTTAATGTGAGATTTCCAGTACATCTTCTGGTCTATTGTAACACTGAGAAATGTATTTTCGTTCACCCTGTCAATGTCTACACCATCAATTTGTATTTGCTGATACGTTTCCTTTTTACACTTACCAAATAACATTACTTTAGTTTTACTTTGGCTCAGTGATCGTCTGTTTTTATCAAAGCATCTTTTTATTGTTATTAGTTCATCTGTGATTTGTTGTACTAGCTCTGGTGTGCTTTCTCCAGAACACAATGCGGTTGTATCGTCTGCAAATAATACTAGCTTTAGGTCTCTCGGTACTTTACAGATGTCCTTTATATATAGATTGAATAGTTTTGGTCCTAGGATTGACCCCTGGGGAACGCCGCATGATATGTTTAACCCCTCGTCGTATATTCTCCTAGCTTCACATATTGGGCAAGCTTGATGTTGTAATTTGGAGGAAATAACATTCTTATGTCTGTCCAAAACATGCATCAGAAAACTGTTTTTTCAGGCTCCAAATGCAAAATTTTCCCTCCCCCTGCTCGGCCGCTTCACTCCCTCGCAAAAGGTCCGTTCACTCAGATTTTTGAACCCCCCCGAAAAATATCTGGTTACGGGCCTGATGATGAAATATTCACTGATGTGAGTGGGTATTAAGTGTAAAGATAAACGTTTATGAGGATGTCAGAGGAAAAATGCTGATGTCGTCGTAGTAAGATAGACTAGCTAGCTTGATATTGGTGGTGGAAGTTCAGGCTTTTATAGAGAGACGCTCTTATGGCTTCGGCTCACTAAATAGAGTCGTCTCTGTTAGGCTCCCACGTGAGCTTGGCGTGAGCAGGCTCCTTCTGTTCTTTTGGAAGAAACGGCTCTTAGAGCCGATTCGTTCGCAAGCGACACATCATTTCTTTTAAAAATGACCATGACTGTTATTGTTTTATTTATTACTGTTATTTGTCTTTTATTTTTTTCTTTTGTTGGTTTATTTGAGGTGGACCTGTTGGATTGTATTGTTCTTCTACACCAGGGGTCTCAAACTCGATTTACCTGGGGGGCCGCTGGAGGCAGAGTCTGGGTGAGGCTGGGCCGCATCAGGATTTCCACAAGAAAAGCTCTGATAAAAACCTTCCAATGTTCTCAAATATCTTTATTTTTTAACACAAAACAAATTAAGAATAAGAAAATAAATCAACCCATCAGTAATAAATCAAATAGATATAGACGACTGAAGAAAGCACATCTAGTTGCTGACTAGAGAAAAGTCATTCTTTTTATTCACATTCAAATGTCTGCATGAACAGTTCTTGAACCTTTAACTTTCTGAACATGAGTGGAACATTGAACATGAACTGTTGTGAACATGGCTTCTCTTGCCTACTTCTTGCTGCAGACCTGGCAGCGCTTCTTCTCACATAGCCGAGCCACATTCGGCTTGAGGGAGGAAGCAGTTGAGACCCTCAGTAGGGCTTGAAGATGCTCATCAGTAAGTCTGGACCTGTATTTGGACTTATTGAAGTTCAAGTTGGAGAAGAGCTTTTCACACAAGTATGTGCTCCCAAAAAGGCGCATGGTCCGCTTGAACATTCGGGAAAGTTCAGGGAAGCTGGGGCTCAATTCTCTCAAAAATTGCCCAAGCTTGTTTGCTTCTCCACTCCCCTCTCTGAACTTGGCTTTGAGTACAGAGTAGCACTGCAGGTCAATGAGCTCCACTTGAAGCACAGGAGGGGCATCTTGCACGTCAAAGGACAAGGGGTCCGCAAAAATTTGAAATGTGGCTCTGTGCGTCTTGAAGTCTGCAAATCTGTGATCAAATTCCTCCTGTAGCTTCAAAATGGCCTCAACATACTTCTCACCACTGAACGGTGTGCCTGCATCCACCAGTGCCTTGCATGCTGGGAAATGGCAAAGGTTTGTCTGAGAGAGCTGGGCTTTCCATAACACACGTTTTGTGCAGAATGCTCTCACGTTGTCATAGGCAGCACTGACAAGCTGCCCCTGGCCTTGTAACTTCTTGTTCAGCACATGAAGCTCATGTGTGACATCAACAAGAAAAGCTAAGTCCATGAGCCATTTGGGATCACTTAGCACAGGAACAGCCACCCCATCATTCTCCAAGAAGGCTTTCACTTCTGCTCTCAACTCCAAAAATCTCTTCAATACATTTCCCCTGCTGAGCCAACGTACCTCAGTGAAGTAGAGCACATCCCCAGATTCTGACTCCATTTCCTCTAAAAAAGCACGAAGCCTTCTGAGCTTTAGGCCCCTGGATCTGATTTGGTTGATGCATTTCACGACGACAGACATCACATTGTCAAACTTCAGGCATCTGCTGCAAAGGGCTTGCTGATGGATAATGCAGTGCAGAGCTATGGCCTCCTCCACAACCTCGTCTTCCAGTTTTTTTTAACAAGTGCCACCAGTCCATTTGTCCTCCCTGCCATTGACGGGGCTCCATCGGTTGTTATTCCAACAAACGTTTTCCATGGCAAACCGGCATTCTCGATGGCATCACACAGCTGGTGAAATATCTCCTGAGCGGTGGTCTGGCCATGCATTGGAGTTATGTGAGCAACTCCTCCATCACTTCAAAATGATCACCACCACCACGGACATATATCACGAGCTGGGCAGCGTCTGTGATGTCTGTGGTCTCATCAAGGGCAACTGAATATAAAGTGAAACATTTTGCTTTCTCGCACAGTTGATCATAAATGTCACTTGACAGGTCAGAAATGCGCTCTGCCACAGTGTTGGCAGAAAGGCTGATGTTGCTAAACTGACCTTTCTTTTCTGGACAGACAATATGTGCGGCCTGTAACATGCACTTTTTTACAAATTCACCTTCTGTGAATGGCTTTCCTGCTTTAGCTTCATTTCACTAACCAGGTAGCTAGCTTCCATTGCTGCATCCTTCTCTTTGGTTGCTTTCTTCAAGAAATCTTGTTGCTTCTGTAGACCTGTTTTAAGAGTGGCAAGCCGGTTGGCTCTCATCTCCCTGGTATTTTTCATACTCCTCAGCATGTCCAGTCGTGTAATGAAATCTCCACCTTTCCTGAAATTCTCTGTGCTCATCACCAACCCGTCTCCTTACTGTGGGCTTTGAAAAAGACATGTTTGGGGCTGTGTAATATATAGAATTCCACTTGGAGTCAGATTCCACATTCAAATTCCTGTTTCAGTGTTTCGCCGACGCACGTAGATATGTCCTCCTTTCCCTCCTGAAAATACTAAATACTCATGCACCATGCCACAATCTTATGTTCCACCGCGTGGTGGTGCTAATCAATCAAAGTACGTGAAAATACATCATCATAACACGATACAGTGATAAAAGGGTTCAAAATGAAATCATGTACAAAGTTCTAGTGATAAAGGGATGGATGACAGGATGTAAAGGAGATTCATGATAGATTCTGAAAAGTGGAACCTCCTCCCCCAGGGTTACAGAAACGGGGAAGAAGGAATATGAATATACGCAAATGAATGTAGAAAACCACAAACACTAGAGGGGGGCAGGAAGCTCCATAGACATCCATGAAGTAATGTACTGTAAAGGTGTGTCAAAATAAAAGCCATCTTTGTGTAATTATACATAAAAGGAGAAATTAAAAGTGCGCTGTTACATAGGTCGGAGTTTGGGAGA
The DNA here is from genome assembly GCF_027744805.1 of Dunckerocampus dactyliophorus. Lineage (NCBI taxonomy): Eukaryota > Metazoa > Chordata > Actinopteri > Syngnathiformes > Syngnathidae > Dunckerocampus > Dunckerocampus dactyliophorus. The sequence continues at coordinate 310,453 of NC_072824.1, forward strand.
AGAACAAACACACTGCAGCTCTCTGAGCGCCATCGGCCATGATGGAGATCGCTACAGACAGACATAGGCTGGATCACAGATCACAGCGCCGAGCGGAGTCAGCGGCTTCACGGCTTCTCCTCCGCCCAGCTGGGTGCAGGAATGAATGAATGAGCGAGCGAACGAGTTAAGGCGGTGAGGCGTTGGACGTACTGCCCGGCCGAGGTCCCGCCCTCGAGAGGCATATGCCTCACCGTGATTGGTTCGTTCAGCTCCGCACATGACAAGTGTCATTCATATCAAACTTGCGGGCCACACTAACATTAATCTTTCATATTAAAACGGGGGCCGCGAGCCTGAGACCCCTGATGTACAATGTAGTTTTTCTTTTTGGATGTTTGTTTTTTCTATTGTTTACTGTTTTAGTCATTCCGCCAAATAAAAGCTCTTCTTATAAAGCAGCAATCACAGGAATGACTTGACTTTAAACATAATCAGCATATCAATAGAATGGGCATGTGAATGAGGTACGTTCAAGCATTTTGAAGCTGAGTCATAATGAAGTTTCAACATCAGGACATCAAATTCATGTCACGATTATAAATATGCTCCAAGTTGTAAGTGATGGGTTGATTTTACTGTCCATTCATTAAGAGGATGTGCAGGTTTTTATCTACACGTAGGTCATATCTGTGTGCTATAATGGATTGGAATACATTGCCTCACAGGCTCGCTTGCTTTCCAACGTCAGACGTCCTGCTCCATTCCGTACTCGCTCTATTGCATGCACTTCCAGTTACGTGATCAGTCTTGCACGTAGCGCTTTAACGTTTTTGGTGTCAACATCCTTTGGGTTGACTTTGAGGGGGAGAGTCCAGCCTAACTGAATACTCTGACCGGACTGTAGTGCTGAAGGAAAATGCTGGACAAATTGGAGGGATGGCAGCGCCAATGCAATGCACGCATTGTCGGGTGAAAAAGGACTTTGAAAACATGCACCGGGAAATCTCCATATGCTATTGCCACGATGATGAAGGAGGTGCTGGACCTCAATTTTGCCCCCACCCCCGGAGGTTTTTATGCATGACGTAAAAACGCTCTTCTGTGTTAATATTGTGGCACATGAAGGAGCTGACCATCTCTCTCTTCACCGGGTCATTGTCCTCAAAGTTCTGAGAAAAAACAAGCACAAGCTTGCATCATGTGGGTAAACCAGGAGAGTTTCTGAAACTCACACATGTGGCCACAGCGCTCCTGATGTCCAGGAAGTCTGGCTGTCCTTGCAGGCCCATCTCAGTCCATGCCTTCCGGACATATGTGACCATATTCTTGGCTTCCCCTCCACCCAGCGTGCTAAAAAAAAAAAAAAAAGTGATTGGTCGGCACAGACCGGCTCCTCAGCTTGAGCCAGCGCCTGAACCACTCAAACTCATCTGGGTCCAGGTAGATTTGGGCCAGGCCATACTTGGGAGTTGTTTTATGGTCCAGGACCTGCAAGAACAACAGACACAAAAGCCAGATATCATCTTGCTGGAGTGTTAGCCTTAAACCCTTGCTAACTCAGCAGGATCTTGGGAACTTACGCTGACAAGGTAGCCGGTCTGGTCGTCACCAACCGCCTTCTCCACCTCCTTCACCCGCATCTGCTTGAGGACACCAGTTCTGTGACCGTAGATGCAGGTCAGATAGGCGGCCAGGTAGCCAAAGATCCTGTTTTTGGTCACTGAGTCTTTGGGGTCAGCATTTTTAATGTCATCTGAGGAAAAAGAGAGTATTAGAGTGAGTAGTACAACAGAGTATTTCCTGTGCGCATGTGTAGTCCAGCATTACCCAAAAGGGAAGGAATTTTCTTCCTAGCCAGCTCCTCTCTCCTGATCAGCCTCTGTTGCTTGATGGCCTTGACACTGACCTGGTGGCCGAGCATGGTCCTGTTTAGGTCCGTCTGCATCTTATTGAAATACTTAATCAGGACCACCACATTTTGCGCCTTGAGACGGCTGTGCTTGGAAGGGATATCGCAAAGATACACCACAAATTTTGCCGCCTCTTCTATGTATAGGAACACTGTACCCGGCGACAGTTCGGCCCTACGCAACACAGACGGGTAACTGTGGAAACAGAAAGTTCAGATTTAGTCTGCTGGTTGTGACTACTTGATTTCTTTTTCCCGCTGGAGAGAATTTACGCTGCAAGATGCTGGAGATTGAACAAAACGTCTTGGTCGGCCACCCCAGCGTCATGAATTTCAAAAAGCATTTGGTGTAGCTGGCCTTGGTGATTGCGTTCTCCTGCATCTTAGTGGTTCCTTCACTGCTGAAGATAAAAATAAAATAATCCTCCAAGTATCTGTCTGTGAACACACACGAGAGTGACTGAAGCAGCAACAAATACCTCCGACACATATCATGCTCCTTCATTCTTACCAATGGAGGTCACGAAAGAGAGGCTGCGCAAGGACGAGCCTTTGCCTTTCCCCTCAAAGAGCTCAGCCAGGCACGGTGGAAGCTTTCCCAGCTTCTTGGTCCTGGCTACCCTCGTCTAGAACAAGATTGACATTATTATTTCATGACAATTTCACAATGCAGTGTCCATATTGCAGCTGTCACTCACCCTTTTCTGCCGGTCCTCCACAATGAGGTCAGAGAAGAACTTTTGGAGGGCTCCGTGATCATCCTCATATTCTGCATCCTCCTCGCTTTTTTCTTCTTCCTGTCTTCCTGTCTTCTTCTCCTGCCTTTTCTTTTGCCGCTCTTTCCTTTTGTTTCCTTCTTCCTCACTCTTGTCCATGCGTTCCACCTGAGGATAGAAATCAAGTCAGATGAGAGCCTTGCATTTTCCGCTGGGAAACAACTTGCCTGTTGCTGGGATGATGGGCCTACCTGTTGAGAGGAAGTGCCCGCCTCTTTTTCCTGTAGCTGCCACTGCAGTGAAGAAAAAATCAGGGGTATTTTTTTTTTTTAATGAATGCAACGCCTGTTCTTCTCTTGGAGGCCGGTGCACTTCTGGCAAGTTGGACCTGTCAAAATGTTTTGATTCCTACTTGCACTGCTGCTGTTGGGATCCTGTCACCTATGTGTTTGTGTCTTGGTAGGTTTTGTTGGTTGTTGTTCCCATTATTAGATGTGAGATATACTTTTAGTAAATGGGATTAGGCGGTGGCGATTCTAGCTATGGGCCACACGGGCAATTGCCCAGTGTGGCAATCTCTCGGGGGCGCAGTGGGAGGGGGAAAAGGAAAAAAAAAAAAGGGTAATGCTCAGTGTTCATCATATCCTCAAGTCAGCACATATGTGTGGCAGAAGGGCATCCTCTGCAGGCGGTATACTCACGCCCCCATGCTGCTCAAACAGGACCAAACGTCCCGCACGTGATGCGGATCAAACCAAAGGAGTAGTGAGGGGACGGGTGCCGCTGGGCCTCTGCCCTCAGGTTAATTACAAGGTAAAAAAGGTAATTACAACAGTATCCATCCATCCATTTTCTATGCCGCTTCTCCTCATTAGGGCCGTGGGGGTATGCTGGAGCCTATCCCAGCTGACTTCGGGCGACAGGCGGGGTACACCCTGGACTGGTGGCCAGCCAATGGCAGGGCACATATAGACAAACAACCATTCATACCTATGGACAATTTAGAGTGGAGTTGAAGCTAACATGCATGTTTTTGGATTGTGGGAGGAAACCGGAGAACCCGGAGAAAACCCCCACACACGCACGGGGAGAACATGCAAACTCCACGTCCTCCCGATCTCCAGACTGTTACTGTGTGGCCAACATGCTAACCACTAGACCACCGTGCGGCCAATTCCAACAGCAGTTGCTCAAAAATAAAAAAGATATTGAATTGTTAATAGTCTATTAATTGTATTGGAGACCAAGAGTGTCAAACATGTTATTTCACTAGGAAATAAAAAGGAGGGAATTGTGAGTCGATATGAGTTGGTTTAGCCTTGACTGCTAGTTGGCTGACGTGGAAGATGACGATAAAAGTGCCGTTCATTTGTGTCAACAAAACATGGAAAAGACAAAGTCAAAGCCAAAGCACAATTTAGAAAGACAAAAAGGAAAATGGTGAAAGATAAAAGGCACTATAGCATCACTTTATGTACACCACATGATGGCATGTATACGATCAAGTAAGCTAACGATACTTGGCAGCTACAGGCTAACTGCTGTTCATTTGTCTTCTTGACTGACACTTTTAATTGTGGAAATGTGGATTTAAGTCAGGTGCAATTTAAGGGGAGCGTGTGAAATATTTTGGAGCACTTTTCTGCAGTTGGGAAAAAAACATTTGTTAACAACAGTTGTGGGAGTGTGGAGGGAAGGGGGGCTGGGGGGGATCGTACTTGAAGGATTTGTGCACCGCTAAAAATGTTTCCATTCTATTTGTGTTGTGTTTAATATTTGTTGCTTATATTTTGTAGGTTTTGTGGCAATGTATAACTTAAACATATATTTTTTATAAAAAATGGGGGGTGGGGCGTTTGGGGACGGCACAGCTTGGGTCCGCCCACTTTGAAAGCTGTGTTTATAAAATGTGCCATATAACTAAAATGGATTGGATTGGACTTTGGCTCCCAATTTCTACGTTAGCTTGCGTTGCTCTTCACAATGTATGCTGTGTGCGCGAGTGCCCCCCCCCCCACAAAGACAAAGATACTGGATGACTGACTGAAGAGGGCTCAGTCTATTCCACTAAGGAACAAACGCACCCAGGAGCTGAGGCCAATGCACAGAGTGAACCCTCTACCTGCCTGTTTGGAGGCGATTGCGTCTGCACATGCTCATGGCGATATATCGAGCTTTGCAAATTGATCAAATTCATATACATTTATCGAGCAATTCATTCATTCATTTTCATCCCAGGCCTACCTGTCATCGCCATGACGTTCACGAACAAAAACACAAGGTGGCGCTGCTGAGGCAGAGAAGCAAGCTGAAAGGAACCAACGTCTCTGTGTCAATGAGCATCTGATGAAACGCGTCGGCACTTAAGGAAGCAGGGGAAAATTCACAGCACTCGGGAGCGCCAACTGTAGAATGTACATCACATTCAATGGAGGACCAGAGGAAGCCAAATGATTTGTTGAAAAGACATCAAGGAACGACATAAGACAACACACAAAGACTCGATGCAGCTTGAAGTCATCGACATCAGCCTGTGACATGCGGTCAGGGCAGGCAGGTGGATGGAGCCCCCGTGTCATCATGAAAAATGGAAAAAAACAATCAAATGAATATTCATATTTGCGCACTGAACTGGATGATAAATGTATTTTATTATTCTAATGGTTTAACATTTTATTTAACATTCTAAGTAAATATTTATGAGAGGCCCCTTGAGAGATAATTCATACTTGGTTTCACACGCAATATCATAATCTCACATGTACACCATCATGTGAATGCAAATAATCATGTATAAGGATCCAAATGTCAGTGAATGTAAGACAGAATGGTAGGGTATGTGAATGAGAATAGTTGTTTGTGTCAGAGAGTTTGATTGAAACGGAAACAGTCCTGAATTCTCAGTGCCTGATTGGCTATCTTTGACGAAGCTGGAGGAAGCAGGATTTCATGGACATGGCCCATCTTCCCAATCAATGACTGATAGAAGAAGATGGCGGACCGGGAGAAACTCAGTGAAGCCATTGGCCTTTTAAACAACATTTTAAACTCTCCAACCGTTATCACAACAATGTCAGAAATGTTGGATCAAAGGCGACAGACACCCACAGGTGCCTCTTCTAACGCGACTGTGGAGGAGGAAATGCGGCGGATCTTCAGGGCTAGCTCATCAGGTGTATCAGGAAGTGCCAGTAGCACTTTGTCTGGATCTAGCCTGAACCAAGTGATGCAACCTCGATATCGAACTCAACAGTATTTCGGTGGATGGGCTTCAAAGTCAAGGAAGAAGTGAGTTTATTGAATAAGGTTTAATCATTTATTTAGCCGCGGATGTTTTTTTTAATTTAAGCTACCGCTTAATAATAATACTGCTTCTACGCTAACACATTAGCATTAACACTAGCTGTTACTTTTGTCAGTATTCGTTAAGGGACAGTGAAAATGTTAAAAGTGAGACGTTGTAGTGTTTCGTTAAAATTAACGCTGCTGAATAACATTAAGCCCGCATACTACCTAACTAATTTAACCTGTAAACCTAGGGCTGGGCAATTAGCTATTTGAAAAGTAACCTAAACCAACATTCAGAACTGACTTAGTGTTAATGTCAGGTATTTTCCAACAACTTTACGTAACGTTACATCTTAAAATGCCAACAGTTAATATTACTCAAGGCTTGAGTGCAGGTCAGTCTGCTGTGTGGAGCCATTTCATAACGTAAGTAGCGTTAACAGAATAGGCGAACAGCTCATTTCAGCTGCGCTCCGGTGTCGCGACACCTGTCCACTTGCGATTCCGTGTGGTTGCACTCAGAGCAGTCATGTTAGCACTAAGACTGAATGTAACAGCGAATGTTCAAAATGAGCTATAGTATCTATTCTAAGTAAACGAGAATCAAGTTGAGTTCATGAGTTTTGTTTAGCAGCAACCTTGTACAGTAACGGTGGTAACTCCAAAGTTAGCGACAGTTTAACCCTGAAGCAGCGAATAAGTCTCCACTGATGACAGTTAGGAAACTAAACAACTTGTTTCACACGCAGCACGCTGTTATTAAAATCTAGTTCTTACCAAAGTAATTATGTTAGTCACCAGATGTGTGAAACTAAGCCTGTACTTAGATTTTCCTGTTTTTGAAAAGATAAACCTGAAAGCCTTCATAACTACTATATGTAACATAAATGTGACTCAGCTATAATTTATGTTCAATGCAAAGAGTTAATAAGAGACAATAAAGACGTGTGCACATATTTATTAAGATAACAACTAGCTAAAGTTAATAGTGTGGATGTTGTTGCCATTGCCAGCTGAAAATGTTATGTAATGCATTATGTATTGAGACAAGGCTCTTTTTAATTACTGTCCTCTAAATGTTTGATTGTCTTGCATTGATTGTAAGTTGCTCTGGACAAAAAAGTTTGCTAAATGACTAAACATAATGATAATGCTTTCTTTTTTAGGCCTACTGCCTTAAATCACCCTACCTTTAATAAGGACATCATCCTGCTACCTGATTCTACATGGGATGAAGTCTGCAAACACAAAACCAAAAGAAGGCTTCATGAAAGGGGCTATATTTTAAGTGCCTTTGAGATGAGGAAAATGTGGGACTGCAGGACAGTCATTGCAGAGATAAGAGAAGCATTCAAGGACAGAATTCCTGAGGATGTCAGGTATTTTTTAATATTACGACATTGCACGTTATACTTTATGGGTGGTTTTGAAATTGAATTCTATTTTTTCTTGTTTGTTATTCAGTATTGATCTTTTGATGGCATGTGGAAACAAACTGGTTTCACCAAAGTTGTGTGAGGGCCAGGAACTGAATGGCTTTATGGTTCACAAGGTGTTCAAATCAAAGGCAGTGTACATTAGGCCATCGACAAATCTTCCATTTCCGGTAAGCTATTTAAAAAAATGTCAAGCACTGTGTTCCTATCTCAATTGGACCATACAGTTTTCATGGTTTGGCAATGGGTTTAACCCAACATTTTCTAAAAACATATTTTTTGTTGTTAAGTCTGACAGCACAGATTCGGAGGACAGTTGTGTGGAGGTTGACGCTACATCAGCATCTCGTGACCACAGTACCAGTCAGACCAGTGACTGTATGACCACAAGGGCCAGGGGAAACCAAACTGCATCAATAAAGCAGATCTCTAGTTATCCTTTCACAAGAAGGGCCAGAGCTAACCAGCTCTCTGCAACACAGCAAGCATCCAGTGTCATTGACTTAGATAGTGTTGGCACAGTGAACCAGACACCATCAGCTAGTGATGACAACTATGCTGCCTACCTTTCGATCATGGGTTCCATCTCAGACCTTTCTTCTGATGATGAGGAAGTAAACCAGGCAATAATGGCCAGTCCTGAGAGTCATGTGTAAGTGACTGGTTAATATGACATTGTTTAATTAGTGTGGTCATTTCAGATAGACAGTGGTAAGAAAAAGTCAAGTCTTTGTAATTATCAGGTTTTCTTTCAACAGGGCATCCCAACACAGAGATGCAAAATCAGCACAGGAAGTGCTCCTCAATCTTGCATCCCTAATTGACAGTAACAAAAGATGCAGGTTCAACATTAATAGGTCTTCAGTACTGGATGGTGCTCTGCGGGGCTTCAGACGACTGTCCTATAATCCCAAGCACCAGATGTGCATCCAGTTTTCAGATGATTTAGGAATGAATGAAGAGGCTGTGGACCTTGGTGGCCCTAGGAGAGAATTTTTACAGTTGCTAAAGGAAAGCCCTGGTACTGTCACCAATGTTTGAAGGAAGAGACGATAAATTGAACTTGGCTTTGGACAGTTCAGGTATATGTTTGGTTCCAGTGTATTGATTTTTTTCCCCCCCAATATCCCTTTTTCCCAGCACTGACAACATTATTCTGACATTTGTTATTTTGTCTGCCCCATTCATTTCAGTGTTGGAAGGCTAAATAAGCAAAACACCTCTCAGTATAATGCAATCCAGTTCAACAGCACCAAAACCTGCAGACTCCAAAATGATCATACAGTTGAATCAACACTTTTCAAAGATAGTGTGTGGCGTTGTTTTCTATCCACAAAACACTTGTCAAAAGGAGGCTACAGATTTATCACACATACTGTTTGCATCCTTGGATGCCAACCTTTGCTTTAGTTTATTATTTCTCTTTTTTCTTTTGTGTGGTGTTTTTAGGTGTCCGAATGTACGTCTTTGGATCCCTGATAAACGCCACTGCAAGATGAACCACTGCAAGATTACCTGGCAAATGCTGGGTGTCTCAGGCCACTGAAATGCATTGAGGACAGAGATCTGCTGGTTAAAGACATTCTCATGTTTCAGGTGGTCCACAGAGTCTATTAGCATACACTATTGTTCAGAAAAGCAAATTAGTGAAATTTTTGTTACATTACATGGACAGTGATATTTTCTGCTATATTTTCTCCTCTGCACAAATACAACAACAACAACAAAACATTTGAACATGTACTGTATTTTTTTTCTTTTTAATTTTTAATTAAAAAGCCACTGTATATCCTTATCAAATGTCTACATGGGTTGTGTAAGAATAACAAAAAAACAACAGGTTCCAAACAATTGATGAAGTAAGCAACTCATTACCATCTCTAAAGTACCCTGTAAAATAAACTATTTGCACACATTACAACAACTACATTTTCAAAATTGAGACATATTACACATACAAAAACAAAATTTTAACCACAACGATAAATTCTGTGTAGTCTTTCTTCTGGTTCTTCTAAAAATGATTGCTAGCTTGTACATTTGGGATTAAATTGGATTTGAAATTGTTTGGCGAGTCTGAACAGATTCATTTCAGATTGTCAAAGACAAAACATATTTCACATTTTTTGCCATCCTAGATTTCATCCTAACTTGTGCTGGCATCTTGGATTTTCGAGGAACGTGTTGTTCCATTTTGGAGGGACTACCTGCAGGATGTTGAAGGTAATTATTTGCTAGATATGTTAGATATGGCACCGTCTCATGCTTTTGTCACGTTTACAAATACATACATACATATACGGGGCTAGGAGAAAATACATGGACTACTAATTGCAATGAACATTCATTATTCTCAGAGGTTGAATCAAAAGGATTTTGTTTTTTCCCTAACCTTTGCTAATGCCACCATTTGGCCAAGTTGTCAACTTTTGTTCCCATGTTGGGTCTCTCTTTCAGTCTTTCCTTTTTTTTTCCATTTATCCTTTTTTTTGTTTTTGTTTTTTAAGTTTTTTACTCATTTTCCCTTCCTCTATCTTTACTCTTTACTTCCTTTCTTTTTGCAATCTGTCTCCTCTAGAATTGGTTGTCTTTCCATTATATACCTTTTAAATAATTTTATATGCTATTTTTGTAGTTCTAGTAACTTTTCCTTTTTTCTTTCACTCCTCTCCTTAAGTTCTTTTCATCTATCACTTTCATTTCTCTCTTTTCTCCGTCTTTCATTCCTTTTGGAGCTTTCTATATGGTACTATTTACTTTCTGGTATAATTGCTGTAAATTCTCATTGTTGTCTTTGGTGTTTGCTTGCTTGTTTTTCTGTGTGTTAGAGCAAGAGGGATCCTCAAAGCTAGGTCAAATCCTAGCCTTTGCAACGGGTGCAAGTGTCATCCCTCCGGTTGGCTTCTCCCCTCAACCATCAGTTGATTTCTTGCATGATCAGCCTGTCAGCTCCAGACGCTGTTTGCCAATGGCAAACACCTGCATCAACTGCCTTAAGTTGCTGCTGCTTGACACATACGAGGATTTCAGGGAGAGTATGGACTTTGCTTTAGGTAACACACAGGGTTTTGGTAGAGAATAATATATGGACTGTGAACATTCAAGCTTAGCCATTTGCAGAAAAATCTTGCATTTGATGCTATTACAGGTAACTATTACAGTTTGAAAAAAAAAAAAACAAACACATTTTCAGTAGTGAGCCCAAACTTTTTTTTTTCCAATAACCAATGCATTCACAGGCTGTATAGAATACCTTTTTTTCTGTCACATTCTTTTTGTCATGATTCAGTGTTGTCGCTTTGCTGCCGCCTACCTGTTTTCTGTTGCAGTGTTTACCATACCCCTGATTACTCATGTGATTCACCTGTGACCAATTCCCTGGGCCTTTATCAGCTGCTGCCCGACCACAACCCATTGCCAGTTATTCCTTTGCCTACCCTGCGTCCTGTACCTTCTTTCCCTGGCTTCCAACTGGTCTCCATTGCTCCCTTCCTTGCTGCCATTGTGATTACTAGTATCGTGTATGTTCCTGTTCTGTATGCCGTTTTGCTACAGCTATCTTATTTGTTACTTAGTTTTCCTCCTGCTTGCCAGTGATTTTTTGTTAGTACTTTTTGGCCTTTGCCCTGCGCACCTTAGTTATATTTTTGTATTTTTGTTGTATTTTTGCACCTTATTACCTTCGGTAATAAAAGTGTATTTTTTCACTCAGCGCTGTGTCCATCTGCATTCTGGGTTCCCACTCTCTTGGCGTCAGCCAAATCGTGACACTTTTTTGATCAACTAACTAAAACTTTGAATATATGTGACGAGTGGAGTGGTTGGGAGGTTATTTTTGTTTTTTTTTTAGGGTATAGAAGCCCAGTGGTGCAAAAAAAGCTAAATGTTGGTAACATTATTCAGTCTGTTGTGATATATACTGTTTAGCTTAGCACTTTGCATAAAAGTACTATATGCAGCCATTTACCATGTATCTGTTAGAGTACAATCCACAGTGTTCTACTGTAGTACTCAAGCATCCTTGTTACTGTTCACTAATAAAATTCGCCAGGCCTAAAAATAATTGTATGCCGTGGTTACCATCATCACTCAGTGGGTCTACTGTCTCTTGAATTCTGTTCAGAACTGTCTGATTTACATTAAAGTTGTTTACTGGAACAACAATATTGTTTTCAGTCTCTAACTGTAGAGGGGTGTCTTCATTGATTTCCAAGGTATCATTTCCTGCTAAAATGTCCTGAATTGCACCAGCAATTGCACTGTTAAGAACCCCTCTCTGCCACAGTTGGAGAGGTGTTTGTCCTCCTTGTGTGGATAATCCATGATTGTTCCACTGATTTTGGAATTCTGCAGCCGCCCTCTGAACTCTTGGCAAGTAGATGTAGTGCAGACAAAACAGATGGAGTTCATCTGTAGAATCCAGTATGCCCTCATTTTCCATGAAGGTGAAGAGGTTACTGAAGTGGAATGAGACAACTCTGTTTATGATAGTGTTTTTTAAGAGAGTATGATGGTGTATGTGTGAGAGTATGATAGTGTTTTTAAGAGAGTATGATGGTGTATGTGTGAGAGTATGATAGTGTATGTGTGAGAGTATGATTTATGGCCCAGACAATACTGTGTGTGAGAGAGTATGATTATGCATGTAAGAGGGTATAGTAGTGTTTGTGTGAGAGTATAGTGGTGTACATGTGAGATTATGATATTGCGTGTGAAACCAAGTATGAATTATCTCTCAAAGGGCCTCTCATAAATATTGCTGAATTTGCACATTTCCTAATCAACTACAGGCCAGAAACCTCCCGTTGCCGTGAGCGTGGCTTCTCGGCTTAGTGAGCAAGCCCGAGCTACCATCTTGTGCACACTGAGTTGGATCATGGTGCCTGCCAGTTTGTGTTTGTCAGCATGTTGCCCATAATATCATTTTGCAGAAACATTTTTTACACACGTTTCTCCAGGCCATGGAAGGTTTTTAATGTATCATCCTGTAGACAAATGTAAGGCGGGGTTCTCAACAGGTTTGATTTGATTTGTCTATTTATTTTAACATTCTTCTTTTCCACATTCTTTCCCATCAGGATACCTCTGATATCACAATTCCAAATGTCCAAAAGGAGCAGGAAGAAGAAGAGCTTATTCAATCCTAGCCCCTCTTTGTTTCACATCCAATAGCTAATACATGTCACAGTTGCTGATACATGTGTTCATTTCCCATTCAACATGGTCCCTTTACGAGTTCTGAATATGGTAAAGCAATAGAACAATGTGTTACAAAGAAGGTGAGGTTTGTAAATCTGCCTGGACAAGGTGTCATATGGCTAATTAGCATAACATCTCTCTGCGGTTCATCAATCTTCCTTATATTTTCTCAACATTAACTGCTTGTAGTGTCTTTTGAATTGGGTCGTTTTCATGCATTGTTTGAGTTCTTCACTCAGCCTGTTCCATACGTCGATTCCACAAACAGATATGCTGAAGGTTTTTAGCGTTGTGTGGGCCTGCAAGTGTTTTAAGTCCAATTTTTTCCGAAGATCATATTTCCTCTCTCTTGATGAGATGAATCGTGTTACGTTTCTGGGTTGCTTGTTATTTTTTGCTGTATGCATAATTTCAGCTTTGTGAAAGTTTACCAGATCAACAAATTTGAGTAGTTGTGATTGTAGGAACGGGGGTTTGTATGTTCTCAAGCGCCTTAAGGATGACCCTAATTGATCTTTTTTGTAGTACGGTTAGTGAGTGAAGGCTGCTTTTGTAGTTATTTCCCCATATCGCCGCACAATAAGTTAGATACGGAATACTGGAGTACAAAAGAGTATGGAGTGATTTTTGGTCCAGAACAAATTGTGCCTTATTGAGTATCGAAATGTTTCTTGCCACTTTATGTTGTATATTTTTCATGTAATCTATTATAACACCTAGAAACTTATTTTCATTCACTTTCTCAATGTCCACACCATCTATTTGTATTTGCACACAAGTATCTTTCCTGCTATCACCAAATAGCATTATTTTAGTTTGACTTAGTTTCAGGGATAATCTATTTTTAATCAAACCATCTTTTTAGTATAGTCATTTAATCTGTGATGATTTTTATTAGCCTTTTTGTGCTATCTTCAGAGCAGAATGCGGTTGTGTCGTCTGCAAGTTATACTAACTTCAGGTCTTTTGTGACATTACAGATGTCATTTATGTAAAAGTGAAAGAGTTTTGTCCCCAGTATTGACCCTTGGGGTACACCACATGAGATATTTAAGCATGCAGATGGATATTCTCCTAGCTTCACATATTGCTTTCTCTTTGCTAAGTACACTCAGCAAAAATCTAAACCCAGCACTTTTGTTTTTGTTCCTATTTTTTATGAGATGAACTCAAAGATGTAAAACATTTTCCACATCCACAATATCAGCATTTCTCTCCAATATTGTTGACAAATGTGTCTAAATGTGTGATAGTGAGCACTTCTCCTCTGCTGAGATCATCCATCCCACCTCACAGGTGTGCATATCAGCATGCTGATTAGACACCATGATTAGTGCCCAGGTGGGCGTTAGACTGCCCACAATAAAAGGCCACTCTGAAATGTGCAGTTTGATCACGCAGCACAATGCCACAGATTTGAGGGAGCGTGCAATTGGCTTGCTGACAGCAGGAATGTCAACCAGAGCTGTTGCTCGTGTATTGAATGTTCATTTCTCTACCTTAAGCGTCTCCAAAGGCGTTTCAGAGAATTTGGCAGTACATCCAACCAGCCTCACAACCGCAGACCACGTTTAACCACACCAGCCCAGGACCTCCACATCCAGAATGTTCACCTCCAAGATCATCTGAGACCAGCTACTCGGGCAGCTGCTGAAACAATCGGTTTGCATAACCAAAGAATTTCTCAGGGCAGCTCATCTGCATGCTTGTCATCGTCGTAACAAACTTGAGTGGGCAAATGCTCACATTCGATGGCGTCTGACATGTTGGAGAGCTGTTCCCTTCACGGACGAATCCCGGTTTACACTGTTCAGGGCAGATGGCAGACAGCGTGTGTGGCAACGTGTTGGTGAGCGGTTTTCTGATGTCAATGTTGTGGATGGAGTGGCCCATGGGGGCGATGGGTTTATGATATGGGCAGGCGTCTGTTATGGACGAAGAAGGTGCATTTTATTGATGGCATTTTAAATGCACAGAGATACCGTGACGAAATCCTGAGGCCCATTGTTGTGCCATACATCCAACATCACCTCGTGTTGCAGCAGGATAATGCACGGCCCCATGTTGCAAGGATCTGTACACAATTCTTGGAAGCTGAAAACGTCGCAGTTCTTGCATGGCCAGCATACTCACCGGACATGTCGCCCATTGAGCATGTTTGGGATGCTCTGGATGGGCGTAGACGACAGCGTGTACCAGTTCCCGCCAATATCCAGCAACTTGGCACAGCCATTGAAGAGGAGTGGACCAACATTCCACAGACCACAATCCACAACCTGATCAACTCTATGCCAAGGAGATGTGTTGCACTGCATGAGGCAAATGGTGGTCACAGCAGATATGATATCACAGTTTGTGTGCAGTTAGCGGCTGACACCAAGGATTTCAGAAAAGCAGTCAGTATCTGCTGTGACCACCATTTGCCTCATGCAGTGCAACACATCTCCTTGGCATAGAGTTGATCAGGTTGTGGATTGTGGTCTGTGGAATGTTGGTCCACTCCTCTTCAATGGCTGTGCCAAGTTGCTGGATATTGGCGGGAACTGGTACACGCTGTCGTCTACGCCCATCCAGAGCATCCCAAACATGCTCAATGGGCGACATGTCCGGTGAGTATGCTGGCCATACAAGAACTGGGACGTTTTCAGCTTCCAAGAATTGTGTACAGATCCTTGCTACATGGGGCCGTGCATTATCCTGCTGCAACACGAGGTGATGGATGTCCTGCCAAATTCTCTGAAACGCCTTTGGAGACGGCTTATGGTGGAGAAATGAACATTCAATACACGAGCAACAGCTCTGGTTGCACTAATCGTGGTGTCTAATCAGCATGTTGACATGCACACCTGTGAGGCGGGATGGATGATCTCAGCAAAGGAGAAGTGCTCGCTTTCACACATTTTGACAGATTTGTCAACAATATTTGAGAGAAATGGTGATATTGTGGAAACGAAAGTGTTGTGTTTCTATTTTTGTTGTGTGTATATGTGACAGATTGAATAATAAGCACTATGCGGGTGTAGCAGTCATGTTTAATAATTGCCTTAATACTCATATGGTACCTATTTCATGCTTAAAATGTTGTTAGTTGCAGCAGTAAGAGTACAGTCAAATGTTTTGGCTTAATGTTATTGTAACAGAAAAAGCAATAGTTATTGTAGTACTGGAGGGCTCCAGCAGGGGGCGGTTAGCGCTTTTGGGTCACACTAAGAACACCTCACTTCCTCCTCCTCAGTCATTACAAACGTGGCTTGAGGAAAGATCGTGTCCGTTTGTCCTGGTTCAATAATTCCCCTTTTCAGGGGGCTACATAAACATATCACACAAGTCAATGACAATGCAATTAAACAGTTTATTTTTCATTTTAAACAGTTTAGCAAACAAGAACCGTCTCAGTAAATCCACATTTGTCACATTTTTCAGCCAAATGGACCAGAATGTTCATACAATACTTTTCTACAAGAGAGGATAAATATGATCTCAGGTAAACATGGAAACTAAAACACTCACACGTGACAACAAGGCTGAAAACCCACAGCGTTTCAGTACATCACGTGACACATCACTAGGCCTGTCACGATAACACATTTTGCTGGTCGATCATTGATTTAATCCAAACACATTTTTTCGACCATTGTTTCAATAATTGTCATGAAGTGTAGTACACATTTGAGCCACTAGATGGTAGTCCAGTATAGTGTACGGTGTAGCTGCGTACCACAGATGTCTCCCGTTGAAAATGAATGGGGAATTTGTCAAAGTTCATATTTCTCTCATTTCTCAACCAATTCAGATCACCTCCAAGACTGAATGTTCGAATGGTTGGAGATTTATTTTCTACATAAGTGTTTGGTCTACGCCATACGGTGTGGGCCTTTCTTTGAAGAGTCCCCCAGGTGCCCCTCCAAAGCTGTCAGTCGCTCCTCGGCTGCACGTCGTGATGGGTCAATCGCGAATGAACCGGCTCTTAGAGCCGGATCTTTGAAGTAAACTACAAGAGCCGACTCGCATCGTTGGGAGCCGATTCATTTTTCCTCTTGTTTTTTACTGATACCTCCACCATTTGGTTACCGTTGAGGGTGCTATCATGTTAAGATCATGTTAAGTGGTAGTGTGCTAACGTTAGCGTGTTAGCATTGCAAGCCTGCTAAAATTAGCATTTTATATATATATATATGCCTGTCGCACAAAGTCAGCTGGGATAGGCTCCAGCATGCCCCCGCGACCCTAATGGGGATGAAGCGGTATAGAAAATGGATGGATGGATGGATGTTTCCTTTTATAGTAATTTTTTTTGCTTATTTGACTTTTCCCACCACCAATGTCTTCAGACGTTGCAATCATCTAGTTACTTGACTCGTTTGCCGTTAATAGTAGGAGTGCTGGTGGAGAAATCAAGGCAGGCAGTATTCCGTGAAAGGATGATTATTGTGTGCGCATGAGTCAGTGTCCTTTCTAGCAAACGTGTCAAATGTGTGTGGACATCACCCACTGATGAGCGAGGGTCAGCCTGGCATCAGTCGGTAGCGATGGCAGACCAGCCGGGTGTCCACTCGTCCCGCCCGAGACGTGGAGGTCCAAAACCAAGGCCACGCCCACACCCTCTGCGGCGCCGGTGTTGTGCTGAGTTTTGCACACTCAGTTAAATCCTAAACCGTGTGACGCTGTGCTATTCTTCCGGCACAGTACTTCATGATAACGGAGCGATGGTACGTTTTGTCAGCTTTATGGTAACTATACAGCACCCAAAGCACACAGTATATGAAAGCTTGAATTTCTTGGCTTTATATTTGTTAGATATGTCGAAGCATTTGATTCTAGCATATCCAGAAACGCGGTGAGAGGAGCAGGTTAGACATTCACAATGTAGCTGTGGCACTTTGTTCCACAGTTGTCCCTCGATTTATTTGTTTCTGTAGAACAAATGACAAACTAGAAATGTGCACGTAATTACCTGTTGAGTTTCTGGTCAGCAGCTGGTGAACTTTTACTGCATTACAAATGAAAGGAAGCAAGTGTGACCAAGACACCAGGAAGAGTTGTTAGCAGACAGTGAATGAGGCGTGATGCAACAGTCCTCACCTGTTTCATATTCTTTTGTTGGGCTGACAGACTCCCCACCAGTGCCTTTGTGGAAAATTACAAATAAAGCTGTTGCACTTGATGGCGCTCTGCTCATTCACACATCAACAACCTAATGCCAAAATATTGAAAAAATGTACAAAGCTCATTCATTTATAGAAAAGAGAGGCATGCATGCAGGATTCAGTAGGAAGGATTTTGGACGTGCCGAGATTGGCATGCACCCCTCCTTGGTCAGAGATGACTCCTACATGTGTGTAATTCACACCATGTGCTTCAGAGACACCCACCTCTCACGTAGTTGGCATCATTTCATCTGAAAAGGTCCCAAACAGCAAATAGGAAGGGAAAAATGTTTTATATGAAAACTTTATTACAAAATATATAAATAGTGTTTTCACAGAAGTGTGCTTATTAGTGGTTTTTGAAAATGATATACAATAGATAAATATATATGAATTATAAAAATGTAACTGTTGTGGAATAATAAGCACAACATGTTACGGTAAATAAAGAAGTGCAGGGCGAACACCATCTTGAAATCGGTTGTAAATATTGTATCCAATATACTGTATGATGTGTGCATGAGCTGGATTGATTCCGTCAACATTGAAGGTCTACCTGGAAGAAACCACTACAGTGCTCACTTTCAAAGCAAAGACACCGCATGATGTGCCATCACTCTGAAGTCCATGGGGACACCTTGCAATCCCTCTTCCGCATGAATGCCCTTGAAGAAATGATAAATCTTTGTCTATACCAGTTTTATGTTTGCAACTGCTTTTTTAACTTCGTTACCTTGTTGTTTCCAGGCATCTTTTTATTTTCGTCTGGGATTCTCCGAGTGGATCCACAAACAGCCACGGCCCGCTTTTCATGAGGATAAATAACCTTTGCATTTTGGAAGGTAACAATAATTTGACAACTTCTCCACTACTACCACTGAGTGAGACAATGAAAACAGATGCATTTTTGTTTAAAATGTTTCCTAAACTGTAATCCTAAACTTCATGTCAGTCACCAATTAAGGACTGTTTTGCAGCTTTTCAAAGTGACAGTCAAAGGTTTACCGTTAGCATCCAATGATGATGTTCATTGAAAATCCCCACAATTATCTTGAATTGCATTGGATCCATCTGAAAATCAATCAAAACAAACAACTTGAAGGATAATAAAGTAAAATTTTCACAATGCAAAGCAATGATGGAATCATTACTGAATTAGAAAAAAATGTTCTCTACGAACTTTGAGCTTGGAGGTATTTTTAGTCCAGATGCGTGTCATTTCGTAGCTGTCAGTGACAGCAGCTTGATCCACGTTGTTTTTGTTGTACTGTTGTACTAGCAATGTCAGGTATGCACTGATCACCTTCAAGACAAATAAAGAGCACATGGTATTCCCACACAACACATAAACACGTTTAAACACAAATTTATATCCTCAACGATTAAAATATTGCCCAGTAGTGCCTAGTGAGACCAAGTAATGAAACAACAAATATATGCACACGCACGCATTCTTCCATCAGTACTTTCAATAAATAAATAATGCATCTAAAGTCAGTCATTCAAAAGTAAAGAATTTGACCTTGCTTTCGAGCTCTTGGTCAGGAGCAATCCTTGCAATGTCCCAGCAATACAACCTGTCATTTCCTATTTTCGATCAAATGATGTGGTCACTGGAGTGGCTCCCTGTCCACACCGCTGATCTACAAAAGTGAGAAGTACTAGTTCATCATTGTTACAAGACCCAACATTGATTGAAAAACATTTTAACATCCATGCATACCCAACACACAACACTACATGTATTCATTTTGTTTGTGAAGGCAAAACGTGAAATAAACATACCGGTACATTTTTTTATTTCTGTGTCTGTGTATGTGTCACTTTCTCCTGAGGAGATATTTCCTGCAGTTGGAGAGGCGTTACGTGCAGGTCCTATTGCATCGGGGACAGTGACTGCGGGGACAGTGGCAGCTGGGACGATCACTGAAGGTCTTGTGGCAGCAGGGACAGAGGCACGTGGGACAGTGCCTCCAAGTCCTGTGGCAGTGGAGACAGATGCTACAATTTTGTGGGGAATCCGGGGATTCTGCTGCCTGAAATGTTTCAGGTGGTCAATACTTATTTTTTTACTAACCACTCCAATGGCCCCAAGGAGATCAGCACTGTTGCCATCAATTGAAATGATGGTGAAGGGGCCAAGAAAACTGGACTCCAGCTTCCCACCCTTACGCTGCTGCTTCCTGACATTTTGTCGCCACACTCTGTCACCAGCTGCAAAGCTGACTTTGCTACCTTTCACGTTTATTTTTTGGACTGTTCTCTGCTGTGATCTGGAGACGTTCTCCTTGACAATGGACCTGAGCTCATCAAGCCGCCTAATGTCATCACAAATCGTCTCCTCTCCTATCCTTTCCTCCACACTGCTGTCCAGCTGTAAAATAGACAATTACTCAAGATACACTTTCATGATACAGATATACAGTAATCCCTCGCCACTTCTCACTTCAGTGCTTGGTGGGTTTTTTCAACATATTTATGAAAAAAAACAAAATCATCAAAAACTAAAAATGGAAAAAATACATCCATATCGGCAGCCATATTGCGGGAAAAGGCGTTGTTTCATGTTGCTGTGTGAGAGAGAAGGTTTACCTGTTTACCAGTTTGCCAGACAAAGAGATGAGTTGACTTAGAGGCTTTACATGCATGTACTGTACTGTAATGTACTGTACTATACTGTGCATTTAAGGAAATAAGTGTACTGTTGTAATCTTTGTAAAAATACTGTTTACATATTTGAAACATTCTGGTACCCATATACACATTCATGAAAATCCCTGGGGGGGGTCAAATCCTACTTTTTCATCTTTTGCGGGAGGTTCTGGTCCCCGTTAACCGCGAAAAATGAGGGATTACTGTAACACACAAAACAGACTGGAAATATATGACTTATTTAATTTCATTATGACAACATTCAGTCTTCATAATGCAATAAAACCTAAGACTGTATTTCACGAACCTGAAAGTCCTCAGGAATTTGTGTTGGGTAGCGGGCTTCCCGACCAAACATTAAACAGTAGGGGGAGAACTTTGTTGTTGTCTGTTTTTTGGTTGGCAACCCAAACATCACAGCATCCAAATATTCATCCCACATTTGTGGTTTGGACCCAACCAATTTACAAAGAGCCCTAAAAGGGAAACAAATGATATTGCAAATCTCTTCAACAATATCATTTGTGAAGGACAACTTGGCTGACAAAGTGGCTTTCCTTACTTCTGTATGGTTGCGTTCATGCGCTCCACCAGACCATTGGTTTGAGGGTGGTATGGAGCACATAAGCTTCTTTTTATCCCCTGTATTTTACAGACGTTCTTGTTGATCTGTTAACACATACACAGACTGGTTATTTTAAAGATATGTATTATAATAGTAATAGATTACAATAAGGACATAAGTTCAGTGCGTACCGCATTTACAAACTCACTCCCCTGGTCTGTGAGAATGCGCTTTGGTGCCTCAAACTGATCAATCAATCAAAGTTTATTTATATAGTGCTTTACAATAGCCCACGGGCTCCCAAAGTGCTTCACAATAAGACAAAACATAAGAACACAGCATAAAACATAAACACAAAGTAAACACAGAATAAAAACTCTATAAGAAAATGCTTCAGTGCTGCAGAGTGCTAAAAGCCTTTAAAAGTACATAAAATGGGAGTCAACAAGAACTAAAAATGCATAAAATACAAGACCGCCCTAGTCGGTGTTGAACGCCTGTCTAAAAAAATGAGTTTTCAATTTCGATTTAAAAAGGCCGACTTCAGTAGTGGTGCGAATGTCAGTGGGAAGTTTGTTCCACAGTCTGGGAGCAGCGACGGAGAAACAGCGTTCGCCCCACTGTTTGTATTTTGCCCGTGGGACTTCTAACAGAAGCTGTCCCGAGGAACGGAGGGCCCTGCCGTGATTGCGGATAGTTAAAAGCTCAGACAGGTACGACGGAGCAAGGCCGTTAATGGCATTAAAAACAAATACTAAAATTTTAAAATCGATTCTAAAACGAACTGGAAGCCAGTAGAGTGATGACAGCACCGGGGTGATGTGCTCACGTCTGGGCGTGTTTGTTAAAAACCGGGCAGCAGCGTTCTGGACCAGCTGCAGACGCGAAATTGAGGTCTGGCTCAGGCCAACGTAAAGTGCGTTGCAGTAGTCCAGTCTTGTGCTGATGAAAGCATGGATCGCTTTCTCAAGATCCTGCTGACCTAAAAAAGGCTTCACTTTAGCCAGAAGACGGAGCTGAAAGAAGCTCGTCCTAATGACAGAGCTAATCTGTTTGTCGAATTTAAGTCCACTATCGAATATGACCCCAAGATTTTTGACATCAGGTTTAAAAAAGGGAGCCAGAGAGACGAAATTCGCTGCAACAGTGTGCAATGTTGGTGACATACCAAATAAAATACACTCTGTTTTGCTGTAAAAAGTTCCGATCCAGCCACTGCTTTACGTCAGTAATACAATCGAGCAGTCTAGTGGGAGCAGTATTGTCAGTGGGTCTAATAGGCAGATATATCTGCAGGTCATCAGCATAGAGATGAAAAGACAAATTATGTCTTTCCAAAATTGAACCCAGGGGTAATAAATACAGAGAAAACAGAACAGGGCCAAGGATGGATCCCTGTGGCACCCCGCACGAGAGGGACGCATGGGAGGAGCAGAGGTCACCGATCATAACGGAGAAGTTTCTATTAGCCAGGTATGACCTAAACCACCGGAGAGCAATGCCTTGGATACCGACACAGCGCTCCAGGCGGGATACAAGGACTGCATGGTCAACTGTATCAAAGGCCGCTGTGAGGTCCAGCAGCACCAACACAGCGGGATTCCCAGCATCAACAGACAGGGCAATGTCATTGTGCACCTTTAACAGCGCCGACTCAGTGCTATGTCGGGATCTAAAACCAGACTGGAATTTATCAAGAACAGAGTTCATCTCTAGGAAAGTTTGTAACTGAGTAAAAACAACTTTTTCTAAAACCTTTGAAAGAAAGGGCAAGTGTGAGACAGGCCTAAAATTGGACAGCACAGAGGGGTCGAGATTAGGTTTTTTTAGGAGGGGTCTAACCACAGCATGTTTGAAGGCAGCTGGGACAGATCCTATGTTAAGACAGGTGTTTATAAAAACAAGCAAACTTGACCCAACAGAATTAAAAACCTCTTTTAAAAACTTGGCTGGGATGACATCTAGGGGACAGTTAGTGGGTTTCATGCCACTAACCACCTTGGTAAGAGACACCAGAGAAATGGTCTCAAACCGCTCAAAGACGGCAGTCTGTGCAGGAGGACCATGTACATTCTCAGAAGACATCCCTGAGCTGCTGATGTTCTTCCTGATAGATGCCACTTTGTCAGAGAACAATGAGACAAACTTTTCACATGTTGTAGTGGTGGCATCAGACAGAATAGTGGGGCGTGGATTAATAACAGAGTCAATGGTTTTAAATAAGAGTCTTGGTTGGTGAGAGCTGTTGGTTATAATGGAGGACAGATATTTGGACTTGGCCTCCTTCAGGGCTCTCTGATAGGTGGCCAATCTGTCCCTCAACCAACCCAGGGAAACATGCAATCTGTCTTTTTTCCACCGCCGTTCAGCCTGTCTACATTGTTGTCTGAGCAGCCGGGTGTGGTCATTCAACCAGGGATCAGACTTGGTTTTAGTGTTTTTTTGCCGAAAAGGGGCAGCAGAGTCCAGAATCTCAGTACATGTAGAATGGAAGGTGGAGAGTAGGCTGTCTGGGCAAAGAGGAGGAACCAGCCTAGTGACAGTATGTAGCTGAGAGTCCCTGAAGGCAGCAGCAAACACTCCAGCTGTTAATGGACTGAAGATGCGGCGTCTGAGGGCTGAAGAAACAGGCTTATTGGCAGGTGGGGGGGCAGCAAAGTCAAAGATAATGGGGAGGTGATCAGATATAGCCGTGTCTACAATTTCTCTGAGGGAAACAGGAAGCCCACGAGAGATGACTAGGTCCAGAGTGTGGCCATGGTCATGTGTTGGTGCATTAACAGACTGAGTAAGGCCAAAGGAGTCCAAAAGCTGTTTAAACTCATTAGCCATTTGGTTTGTTGCACAACAAACATGAATATTAAAGTCCCCACAGATCAACAGACTATCAAACTTTGGGATAAAGTCAGACAGAAATTCAGAAAATTCCTGTAGAAAGTCCTTATTAAATTTAGGTGGGCGATAGACTGTGGCGCACAGCACGGGGCGGATGAAGTCGATCACAAACAGCTGCAGCTCAAAGCTAGAATAATTATTCACCGTTATTATTCTGCATCTGAAGCTGTCCTTGAATATAGCAGCCAAGCCGCTGCTGAAGAAGGAACAGCCGGGTGAGAGGAGCTCCGAGAAGGCGCTGTTCTCCCCTGGTTTCAACCAGGTCTCAGTCAGCAGGAGGAAATCCAGGTCATGAGTCATGAAGAAGTCATTCAGAATAAATGTTTTATTCGTAAGAGATCTGATGTTAATCAGCGCGGTATGAACCGAGCGTCCGTCAGCCAGGTGAGGGAGGCGGCTGAGCGAGCGGAGATTCGCCGGCACACAGCCCCGCTGGGAGATCCACACGGGCCGACAACACGGAAGCAGCGCCTCGGTGTCATGGAGGACCGGCCGGAGCCATCGATATCTGAGCTCAGTGGAACCCCGTAGATCGTAGCCTCTGTAGTCAGAGGAGGATCCAGCTGGTTTGCGACAGGTATCGTGACGGGAAGACGCCAAGTAGGATTTCAGCTTGGTAAGCACTCCTCCGCGTCTTCCGCGTTTTCTGCGGCGGTTGTTGCGGGGAAGGCAGCAGGGAAGTCGCAGCAGATGTGGAGGTATGGACGCCAGGAAAGGCGGAGGCGACTTTGAATGTCCACCAAAGTGACATAAAGACACATTCTCCAAAGACTCACGAATATTAAGAAGTGTCAAGCGATCGTACACCTGCAGCGATGAGACACTCCTTATAGCAAACAGCACACACAATATGAACAGCGAAAAAAACAGCAGAGGCAGACGGACAGCCAAACACAGGGGCGCCATCTTTGAGACCAGCTGATGAACAAATGTGATCATTTGTTCAGTAACCTCCTCTGCCCTTTTTGTTTTAAGAGGATAAGCTTGTGGCCATTTGGTGAAATAGTCCACCATCACACACACATATGTATGTATGAGCGCTGGTTGTGGTGGTCAGTTTCCCAATAAGGTGCATACCCACAAGTTCAAAGGGTTGAGTAACCTAAAGAAATAAAACAGTGAAAGAATTATGTAAGGGTCTCAAAATATCTCTAGACTTATCACTTTAACAAACATGAATCTGCTTTGTTCAAGTTTTGGTTTTGTTTTCCTTTTTTAAACAGTTGTATGCCAAAACAACTATCTAGTGAGTATCAAAGTATCCTGCATGATGATGTCAGGGAAGAAAAAGGTGAGGACGTAAATGCAAACTTTTACAAAGTGGGTCAGAGAACCCAGGAGCAGACAGGGGAGGAAAAACTGTTAGACAAAATGGAATTTATTGAAACAAAACCTTGTAATACAAAACCCGAGTAAACCAGACAGAACCAAAGCTAACTCGTACAACCCCATGGACGAATGTAACCAGACATTTATTAGAATTCTTTTTTTCCTAACAGTCAATTACAACGCTGAAGTTAGCTTCCCATTCGGCACTTAAATGTAAACTTAATGTGGAATTGAAGGTGACGTAATTAGCAATGCGAGTGTTTGTCCTGATGGGTTTTTTTCTGACACTTCCTAACGTGAAAACATTTTGGACATTTTAGTTAAGACATTGCCTTTTCCTGACACTCACTATTGTATTTGTCAAACTTTTGATGTGTGAAAATAAAATAGAGGCACATTTAGACATTTTTAGCACCTAGTCCATATTAGACCAGGTCCTCTTTGAAAACCATTCGACCAAGACTTCTCAAATTTGGTACCGTGTGCACACAACTGACTCCTTTTAATATTCTTCAAATAATAGCTGTACATGTTCAATGCCTTCTCATAAATCTATGCACAAATGTCTAAATGTGCCTCTATTGTATTTTCACAAATCAAAAGTTTCACAAATCCAATAGTGAGTGTCACGAAAAGGCAACGTCTTAACTGAAATGTCTACAATATTTTCACATTAGGAAGAGTAACAACAAAAAGACCACCAGTAAAAAAACACTCACATTGCTCATAACGTCGCCTTAAATTCCACCTGCCGAATCAGAAGCTGGTGAATCGGAGGCCAACTTCAGCATCGTCAGTATGTTCTACAAGAGCCAAACACAAAATCCCATTGTAAACGTGCGTGTTCTTACCCGTGTATCTATGTCCTTGGTCATTCCAGGCCAGAAAAAACGTATGCAAATAGCATCCCGTGTTTTTTTCTGGCCAGTGTGAGCTCCTGTGGGGCTAGCATGAAACTCAACAAAAATTGTGTTTGCTTCTTCTGTACCACAAACCACTTTTGTTTTTATTTCTCTGCCAGATCCCTTGGTGTCATACAGTGCTCCACCTACAGGATAAATGATGACATGAATTCATGTATAGAATGCCAGACCTTGAATTCATTTCAAACACTAACACGATGAAGAAGTGTGCTGACATCCAACATCCATCAATGGCATTAAGTAGCCTGATCATGTTTTAAAGCTATGCAGATATATGGATATAGTGGTTGGTCTCATGCTCGACTAAGCCTTACACAACCGTTTAACCTACTTAGTTAAGTTTTAAAAAACTTAAATAATGTCAATTTCTTGTAACATCCCATATTTCTTAAAGCAGAGCATTTTATTTTCACGATAGTTTGACAAACTAAGGGATTCACAAATGATCTCATAAGCCCTGACACATGTTGACGTTAGCCAGTGAACCTTAATTAGCCTACTTTGTCAGGACTGTTGTGAGGAGTCTGGTGTAGCATCCCAAGATGCAGCAGCAAGACAACTCCAGGTAAGAAAAAAGGTCTTCATTCTAACACAAGGCAGTTAAACTAAAAGGAACAAAAACAACGGTGCCAACTAGAGTCCAAGGGCACCGCGATAAAAGGAGTGAGGCAGGTAAGGAAACAAAAGATACCTGAGACACGAGCGGGTTGCCAGATGAGCAGGCGGAAAGTCAAACATGCACAAAACAATGTCTAGGAAGACATAGCAGGAACGGTCCAACACGCGGAATAATCCCACGTCTTCCAGACGCAGCCACAGGGATTAAGTATCTCAGACAATGAGATACAGCTGTGCTCATCAGGCATCTGAATGACACAGAAAGAACGGCAGTAACTGAATCTAGAAATTAACTTAATGAAAGCAAATGATATATCACCGTAGAGCGTGACACTACTTACCTTCAACATGATACTTGGACGCTTTTCTACAAAATTTGGACTTTTGTGGTCTTGTCAGCCCATCTGTGTGTGGTGATATAAGACACGTGCACTGCTTATTGGACTGATCCTCCTTGGTTGCTAGCGCTAGGTGCCGTTCTATAAGAGTGCCTGCTGCTTTGTCGCTTGCCCTTTGACAGACAATTGCTGCATAAAAGGGGTTAATGCCGCTTGCGGACCCATGCCGCGCACAACTAAACTCAAGGTAGGGTTTCCCCTGGTTACGGCGTAGCGCATAGCTTAGCTTAGTTTATAGCCTCTATGCTATGTTTATAGGCTCACGTGTCTGCGCGTCTCTCTCAATGAGCGACAAGCTTGCTGTCAAGTGGTAAGTATGTCCGTCTTCCTGGTGCATGAGCTGTCTATTCCAATTTGATTTATTCCTCCTTTTTTTCTGTTTTTGGTAGACGCTGCCATCTTGCCCGTGTGCAAATTTCCGAGCTGACACATATTGCTTGTTTGTTGTGTCGGTTCTGCATGTCCACCGGTCCCGTCTGCTTGCTGTTAATGCCGCTTTTCTACTGCGGCTACGGCACGCTTGGTAAATGCGAGCGACCCTCCAGTGTCTACAACTAGCTGGGGGCTACGTTTGGGGCTTTCTGCGGGAGCTACCCCACTCCCCCCTACAGAACGCTTTTCCCTCACCAAACGACGAACTGTGCCGCTCGCGTTGACTTGAGTCAAGTCAGAACTGACTGAACTGTTGCTCACAGAAATGTTTATGTTGTAAACATTGTTTTTTCCCAGGAGCTGCGGGTCAAATGATGGTGGTGGTGGTGCTCCTTCTGTGGTGGTAACTTTGTTTGTATATATTTGCAAAGCACTTGTTTCGGTTGATTTTGGTTTTGTAGTGGTTTAGTTGTGTTTTGGTGCTTTATTTAGGTTGCCCCATCCATCCAGCCTAACTCCAGCTCCCTGGCTCTTTGTGGGTGAGTGTATGTGGGTGTGTGCGTGTGAGTTCCTTGGCGCCAAATTTTTAGAAGACAACAAGAGCCAATATTTTAATTAACTTGAAATAAAAGTCTGTTTTAAGAATTTGAAATAAGAATAATACATATTGTAAATGGAGCCAGTGTCTCTGTCGCCTTATTCAAAGTAAGCTTACCTGTGTGCCTTAGTTTCATTATTCCCCTCTTAGGGTGACGTTGTTAAACCCTTTACTACATCAGTCCATACAAACTTTGAACCCTCACCCTCCCCGCCACATGTGTACTTTTTGTGTGTTTTGTACAACAACAAAGCTTCATACAATGAATGAGCTTGGTACATATTTTCAATATTTTGGCATTAGGTTGTTGATGTGTGAATGAGCAGAGCGCCATCAAGTGCAACAGCTTTATTTGTAATTTTCCACAAAGGCACTGGTGGGGAGTCTGTCAGCCCAACAAAAGAATATGAAACAGGTGAGGACTGTTGCATCACGCCTCATTCACTGTCTGCTAACAACTCTTCCTGGTGTCTTGGTCACACTTGCTTCCTTTCATTTGTAATGCAGTAAAAGTTCACCAGCTGCTGACCAGAAACTCAACAGGTAATTACGTGCACATTTCTAGTTTGTCATTTGTTCTACAGAAACAAATAAATCGAGGGACAACTGTGGAACAAAGTGCCACAGCTACATTGTGAATGTCTAACCTGCTCCTCTCACCGCGTTTCTGGATATGCTAGAATCAAATGCTTCGACATATCTAACAAATATAAAGCCAAGAAATTCAAGCTTTCATATACTGTGTGCTTTGGGTGCTGTATAGTTACCATAAAGCTGACAAAACGTACCATCGCTCCGTTATCATGAAGTACTGTGCCGGAAGAATAGCACAGCGTCACACGGTTTAGTTTTCAGCTGAGCGTGTGCGCTCCCACGACCTGCATGCAGATCTCAGCATGGATGCAAAACTCGGCACAACACCGGTCCTGTCTAAGTTCTCCTCGGTGAAATGACTTGAACAGAGTTGCGATCTGGCTGCAGGAATCCACCTGTCTCTCCGCATATTTACTACCCATTGCTTTAGAAGTTGAGCATTGCAGTGTGGAAATCTAAAGGAGAATAAGGGCTCATTTACAACTACTTAGATGAAAAGATGCTTACAGATTTAAAGTATCTATTTTATTAACTATTTTTATTATTTGGAAGCATTTACCAACCTGTGAAATGTAAGTCCCTTCTCGCGATTTTCACGAGTATCATGATTTGGCAATTAATAGCAGCACAAGACGGCATCTCCAACTCCTCTTAGTTGTGAGGCTTTCTTGTTTTGGGTGAAACAACATGGCGACTTCTATACTTCCGGTGGCTTCAAGCCTCCACTGCGCAGCAAGCGATCGGGGCCATTCCAGTTATAGAGTTCAGTGGTATTGATTAGTCGTCCTGGCAGAATGAGACGCCCACGGTCATTCTTTCAAATTTCCATGGTTATGCTTTTGTCATGACCAAATGACAAAACTCAAATGGAAAAAAAAAGACAAATTGGAAAAAGAATATGATTGAATTATTGATTCTTTGTATTTCCACACGTATTCCCTTTTCATTTTGGCACTCCTGTGGTTCCATATGAATCTACTCTACAGATCAATTTGAAGTATTTAGGAGAAGTGGCAGCAACCACTGTTGGAGTTTAAGCGGATGACCTCAGAACGTTGGGATATAAGTTGTCCTGCCAACACACACGTGACTGGCTGGAATGCAGCTGTGCTTTTATTTTGAAAGAAACATTTTTGGTTGCAGAGCACAACATCGCATGAGGAATATTCAAGCTGCGTTGTCGTTGCCTTAAGTGGCTTTCATAGCAAATGGATTGAACAAGTACAGGGAAAGCAGAGCAAAAGAGACAGTTGGAATGAAAATGGCACTTCTGAACGTTTCCATACTGCTTTCAAATCCAGTGGCTTCAGGCAGTATCATGCCGAAAAACAACAAAAAACAAGCCAGGATGAATCAATAGAAATAAGCAAGTAAAAGAAATGAACAATCATGAATGGTTTTTCATGAAGTATCCTGTTCCAAATGCAGACCAACGAGCACGTAGCTCAGCCCTCACATCACACTTCATCCAGGGTTGTTCATCAGGCTATTTTCATTTTTTTTCATGGATGTCAGCCTTGTCAGAGGTTCCGCAACCCGACTAAAGTTCCTAATAAATCCTCGGTAGAAATGAGCAGATGTTTTCATGACGGTATTCCCTTAAACCAGAAGTGTCCACACTCTACCCCAGGGACCATTTGAGATTCATGGATGGATTCTTAGTGGCAGGGGGGGGCAGGATGAGATCTCCCAGCTTCAAGGTGCGGCCTGCAGGCTATTTGTGTACTGGCCCACGACAGAGAGCCATGCTGGTTTGTGTGTTTAATGAGAGTCATTGCATGATAGAGGAAGCAGTTGGTGGCTGGTAAACGTAACTGTGAGCACATATGCTGTAGTAGAAAGGACCAGTGGACCACCTTCTTCTCCTTTCCTGTCTTCAAGGACAACACTACACCAATCCAACTTTGATTAGAGTAGTCAGAGTAGTCATTGTACAGCTTGCATAGCATGGACAATGTGCTGAAAACCAACTGTACTTCTCCGCTCCGGGAGGGGGGGAACCACCCAGAGTTTGTGATGTGATGTGGGAATAAATTCACAAACCACATCAAGTACATTAGAGAGAGATGAAGGTCAAATGAGAAGGTCATACGCACGGTGAGTTGTAGCTAGGCAGATCCATCCCAGCACTTCCTGAACTTTTAACCACCCCGCTGCGCTTGCAGTTTGCGCTGCACCTGCCAGCATCCAGCATCTTTATCTACCTCTGCATGCGCTTTCAAATAGCAACTCACTCCTCTTGACCGCATTAGCGCTCAGGTGATTCTGTTCCTTACTGTTGACACGTGGCCCCGCCCTCTTCAATTAGGAAACAGTGGGCTGGAAAAAGAAGGGAAAATGATAGGATAGGAGGGAGAGAGAGAGAGAGAGGATTAGGCTGCTGTTTTTGGCCCACAGAAATTAACAGCAAACATTTTAAAATCAGCAGTCATTTTGCAAGAATAAAGTAAAACATATGAAGAGAAAAATGGAACGGGAAAACTTTAACGTCATAGTCTTATAAGGAAAAAAATGTTTTTTGTTTTTTTAAATCGTAATCTTATGAGAAACAAAACAAATTAAAGTTGTATTTTTGGAAAAAAATCGGTTGTGGAAAAAGGTCTAATATTATGAGAATAAAGTCAAAATATTTCAGGAAAAAAGTCAAAATTACACAAAGAAATTTGCAACAAGAAACTTGAAATAGCAAAAGAGCAGAAATGGGAAAAAAACGTCATTTTATGAGAATAAAGTCAAAATATTACAAGAAAAAAGTTGTATTCTAACGAGAAAAAGTTGCAATTTTACAAGAATAAACGGGGAATATTATGAGGAAAAACCGTGTCATTTACATGAGAATAAAGTCAGGATATGATGGTAATGAAGTCAGAATTACCAGAAGAAAATTAACCAAAAAACATTTGAAGTAGTTGGAAAATGTAAAAAATGAACGGGGAAAAAAGCAAAGGGTGAAGTTGGTGCTCGTTCCTTTCACACGTCTTGTAAGATGACATCTTATTTACTCAACTGCAGAAAGTAGTAAGGTTGTATTTGTTCCAGTCAGATGAAGGTTCACCTAATAGTGCAATATTAGACAATATCTTTGAAAAGAAGTACATACAGTACATACCTAGTAACAGTCATAGACCTCAGGTCTTTTTGGAACGTTTTGAACAGAATTTGAAATATGGTGACTTAGAAAAGAAAAGCAGCAGAATTGCCAGCTTGAATGAAGTGAAGCCAGCGTTATTAGTGGATGCCTCCAGACCCAGGTCAGTACCACTTGCCAAACGCAGTAGAGGGAGGGAGCAATGTTTCACCCATCTGAGCGTGGATGTTCCTGCATGGATAGGGTAGGATTACATAAACCTATTCCCTGTTGAACATTTCGCTGGCTAAAATCATTCTCAATTCATCAGCTATGAGAACACAAAAACAATTGCTTCTTAGATGTAAAGTACAGTAAGTATTTGGACAATAAATGATTGTTCATTGTTTCCCACCAAAACACTGGATTAGAATGAAAACAATGCAGATGTGGTGATGTCCTGGGTCGGCTTCAGACGGTGGCTTGTCTGGCAGCGCTCGGACATCGCTACAGCGCGCTTCTCCTTCTAAACATTCCAGGCATTCACATGTTCTCACATTCCTCTCTTGTTGAAACCCTCTCAAAGTTCACATTTTGTTAGCAGCGATGCTCGGTGCATGTGGCTGTGAATCTTAAACAAATGGGTCCTCCCGTCGTACCTCATCACTGCAAAGGATGAGAACAACAGCAAGCTAATATACATCAGCAGAAAAAACAGAGGACTAAATCATGTAAAACATGTGAAAATTGTATTTTAAACAAAAAAAAGTGAAATAATAAAACCATAAAAATGAACGATTAATTACGATAACTTTTACACTCGTCACATTTGGCTGAGCGCCACCGATCACTGGTGGAAGTTAGCTACGAATGCTCCAAGCTAGTAGTACAAATGAAAGTCAGGTGTATCTGTGACGATACGTTGGAAGATAAAGTGTTCCCCCAAAAATGAAGCATTTTTTTGGTGTGTAGATGCAAAAAAGATCCAAAAACACTACAGGTAAGGAAATGGCGGCCAAATCTTCAGCTGAGTGCTAATTCTACTTGGTGAATTTCACTTATTGTGGGCTATTTTGGGAACCTATCCTCCACCATCATCTATATGACAGGAGCACTCTTACCACCTGCAAAAATGTCATTGATTGAAGTCTGGCAATAATACTAATACTAATAGTAATACTACTACTACTACTAATAGTAATAATAATAATAGTAATAATAATAATAGTAATAGTAACAATAGTAATAATAATAATAATAATAATACATGTTTGACATGATTACATTGGTTTACAGTTGGAGACCAGTTGGAACACGTCAAGAATGTACATTTTGCACTGATGGATCCTAAGGAGGTTCTAAGTAGAGCTTCAAAATGCCAAAATAACAAGAAATGGGAGTGAGACAAAAAGTAAAAAAAAAAAAGTGTCCCATTTTGTGGGCCATCCCTTTAAACAGGTAGCATCCCTTTTGGAATATTACCTATGGAATATTTGAGTTTTGCCCAATGAATAAGGATAATAAACCAAAACCAATGGGAGAAAGTGCACGACAAAGTAAATGCTAAGCTAATGTTTGTTGTAACAATCCCATCCACCAAACATTTGACCTTCAAAGTCAGCTTATTGTAGAAGACTACGGGTGTCCAAACTTCTCCCCGAAAAATCAAAGGTGTCACGAGACATTCGGTTCATGGCGGGGGACAGCTTCCCAAAATGGCCCGCAATAAGTGAAATCCGTGAAGTAGCCGTGCAATGATTGTATATGTTTTAAGGCTGTAAAAGCCTTTCTCAGACAGGCAATAACATCTTCTCACATTTCGCTCTTGTTGAAACACCCAAAAAAGTTCAAACCTTTAAAAACGTGGAAATGATCTTTCAAAGGTGCACTTATGATAGATGAAAACTTCTCATCTAAACTTCTGTATCGTTTGCAGAAGCTCACACCAACAAACACTTCAAGAAGCATTCATCATAACTTGGAAGTTCATTTTAGCTTTTTCTAGCTACATGATGCATTTTTGCTCTAATAATGATTTGGTGGGAGGGTGAACACGTGGCCTTTTTGCCATTTCTTTGGATGCTTTTGTCATGAAGAAGCAACGTCTGTAAAGGCTGCAGGAGACGGACCGGCGATTGCAACTTTACTCGGTTTTAGTCTGTGCCCCCCCCCCCGGACGCTGCTCCCACCTGAATAGGACAAAAGGAAGCATAAAATGAGAGTCAGGATCAGTGAATAGGAGCCCTGGCTAACTGGCAAGGTGTGCTAAGCCACAGGATTCCAATGATTCATTTGTTTGGTACATAACATCATTTCACTCTTTTGGACCATCCTGTGTGTTCCCTGTCCGTGATACGCATCACCTTTGCTTTTTTACTCATGTACTTGTTCTTCCCAATACACGTTGGGGATCTGTTGTTTCTATTTATTTATTCTTCTTACATTCATGACAACACGGTCTCAAAAAATATTGTTTATTGGCAGAAATGTAGTCTGTTCATCAAGAATTAGGAATTGTAATCTTCATGCGTGTTCAAATCTAATGAAATCCAAAAGTCCCATTTGTTAGTTCTTTGATCAAACGCTACCTGGCGAGGTTCCAATGTATTCTCTTTCCTGCGTTCATGTTGGAACGTTGCAACTTCATTCAGGTAACTTTACAACTATTACCTTGAAAGTTACAACTTCATTCTCCTACTTTTATCTTGGAACATTGCAACTTTGACTTCAGCCCGCTCGGCCGCGAGGCCAAACGCCTTCTCAGACATCCTGAAGAGTCCAGTTGCCAGGTAAGTCGCTGATGGAGGGGGCGCCACTTTGGGAAGGGCCTGGTGATGAGAAGGTTGTCCTGTGAATAAAGTCATAGGGTTGAAATATGAAAGAACCATGTTGAGGGCCATGATACATTTGTCTCATGTTTGGTGCTCATCAACAGGCTACAGTGCAGGGGTGGCCTTTTATTGGCACATGATCACAGTGTCATGTATGAACATTCATGTGAGTGCTAACAGCGCCATCGCCATCATGGAGGTGCTGAGTCTCATCCCAGAAGCTCGGCACTCCGACGCAACAGACGCTGTAGCAGCGTGGCCTTTCCAAAGAAACACGATTCCCTTTTATGACCATGTGTCACGTCCAGGTTCAATGTCACCTTTGTTTTTGTCTGGGCTCAGGGGCAGATCATGCTTCAAAATAAAAGCATGGAGACACATGACGTGCGTCTGCAGGCTAGTGCTGGTGGATGTGGCCTTTTCAATGTGTGCTGACCGAAAACGACCCACATCACCGCAAAGTAGATACACAGTCCTAGAGCTGCACTTCCAAAGACATACCGGACTCAGCCATCCACCTGGAAACATTTGCTGCTTACCGGGGAGACCGTGACCTTCAACTGTCACTGGATGGGTTTGCAGCTGAGTGTGAAGCGGGGCTACACACGTGCACTAAATGTGAGCGTAAGTTCTTCCATTGAATAATACTAATCATACTGAGGGGATCAGCCCCCATCACAGTATTAATCCTAATGAATAGGTTCCTGCATGTGTGTACAGAGCAGACGTCTTCAATGACAAATGGAGCAAGGTTGGTTGATGCATTTTCATCAAGATGGGGCATCCCCACACCACCATCACAATGTCATGAGTGTAATATCTCATAGCCCCACAGTAATTCATTGCACTGTTAAATATGCACATAAAATGGCCCCCGCTCCGAATGCCGCAGCACATGTTGGAATTCATGTTTCCAGCAGCGCTCATGCAGCTGCAGAACATTGTACAAGCTTTACGGTGACTACTCTAAAGTATATCCCTACCTTTGTCTTGTTCACCGCTTCAAATAGTACCTGGGGAAATATATGCCCCCTCACAGTGGCAGCTTTGGAGGAATGGAACACCACTAGAAAGGACATCCTCAAGATGAAACACTCTTAATGCAAAACATCATCAAGAAACGTAGCTATTTGTTCACATGATGACTTTGGTCACATCAGGATGTTGATGGGGCCTTGACTAGCTGCATGATCAAGGCTCTTTTATGGCTTCCACAGGCCTCCACACACATATAGGCTGTGATATGAGCCAATGACAACACAATTGAGCACAAAAATGAAACTATTTATTATTAAGGGATAAAAAATATCTAAACCTATATTTTGACATCGTGGAAAAAAAAGCTCTCCTCCTATTCTGTGTGGAAGTGGTACGTGTTTGGCTTGAGTGGCAGAAGGTGAGAATTCCACATCTGTACAGTGAAAAAGAGCTGAGCTGTGGCCGTCGCTGTGGGTGTGTGGTCAATGTCATGCGAAGGTGAAGCTTCCAACAACCCTCAACACGACTAGAGAAACCCTTTGACATCATACATTACATCATTTGTTTTTGTTTTTTTTAATTAAGCCGGGTTTAACTAAAGCCGGTTTTAGTTAAGACGGGCTTGACCAAGTAAAAACAAGTTCAGCCTGTTCCAGCTCACATCCTACCTGTGGAGCATACCCACTAACAGCATGGACCATCACACCTTCAACAACATGAATGTACCTTTGGCATCTCTGTGTGGAGTTTGCGTGTTCTCCCTGTGGGTTCTCCAGGTACTCCGCTTTCCTGAGGATGGAAGAAAATAGAAAGTGTGCGCTGCAAAATAAGAGAAAAATAAACACCTCAC
This sequence comes from Dunckerocampus dactyliophorus, assembly GCF_027744805.1. Lineage (NCBI taxonomy): Eukaryota > Metazoa > Chordata > Actinopteri > Syngnathiformes > Syngnathidae > Dunckerocampus > Dunckerocampus dactyliophorus. The sequence continues at coordinate 346,800 of NC_072824.1, forward strand.
AAACTGCCGACAACTTGCTAAACTCTAATTTTATTCTATATTTTAAAAAAGTTATCTAACGAGAAATGTTAGGAGGAAAAATAAGATCATTTCAGTAGCATAAAGTTGAAATAGTCTGAGTGTTCCTAATGATATGGCCACTGGCTTTTTCAGCCGGACAACGCTGCACTTCACAAAGGACTTGTTCCTGACTCTTTTGGACCATCCTGTGTGTTCCACTTGTACTTTCATTTGCATTGGCTTTCCATGTCCATGATCATTCAAACAAATAAGAGATATCATCACGCTTTTTACATTTTACTGGCAGCTGCCTTATTGATGAAGATCACAAAGATTGGATCAGTTAGACTGGTTTTTCATTATTTTTATTGTCGTTTTTCTTCCTGATCAGACGAAGTGTGAAAAGAAGAAGGGATGTTGTAAAAGTAAGTGTCACATGACTGCAGGTGGATGAAATGCAGAGCCCTAATAATAAGGCTCATTTCACCACGCTCGTGTACGTCACGTTACAGCATCATCTCAAGTACTTCACAACGAACGCTCTTTTTCCTCTTCCACGTGCTTCCAGGTGCTATTCCTTGGAGTCCCCATCCTTCCTTCCTGACATGCCTCCCCCCAACAAAATCAAACGTCCTCGTTTCATATGCACGGTAAAACAGGTAGTAAATTCTTGTTCTGTTCAAGAACGTATAAATACGTCTTTGGTACTCAAAGAGTTATGTATGGATCCATGTCAAGCTACAAAAACCACAAAAACGTGTTCATTCCACAACAGGAGATATGTGATGTTACACATACCGCTATAAAAAATATTTTACAGGAATACAATTCCATCCATCCATCTTTTATGCCGCTTCTCCGCAGTGCTGAATGCAATCATAAGAAAGTGAATCCCTTTCAGTCCCACAATGGGGACAACCACTTTCATAAAAAGGAATAAGTCATGTTAAATGTTCATTTATCCATTTCTTTCATCGTTTATATACGCATTTTGCATTGGATTCTGCAGGTAAGACTAGAATTGGCCATTTTCAGCCTTTGCTCCACTGCAGAGAGGGGGGGCCTGGTAAATGGCTTCTTCATGATGGCGGGTATTGTTCTGAGCCCTTGTGAGCCCACATCGTACAAAAACCCCAAAGCGATATAGTGAGGAAGTGATAATTGAACCTCAATATTGGGAGGTCCGACTGTATTTGTGAAAAAACCGAAGCCAAATTTTGCAAAAACTTCTGACAAAAACCACATCAATCCAATCCAATCCACTGTATTTATATGATGGACTATATAAGCATCAGATGAATACTTGCTTGTGTATGGTACCAGGAAGCATCAGATGCTACGACCACACGTTTATGGAGGTTGCAGTGCACATAGTGAGTCCACACAGAGAAAAAGGGAAATTCACACAGAAAGATCTGAGCAGTGATTCCAAGGACGAGGAGGAGAGTCTGGCCCGCAGTGAGCGTAGCCGCGAAATTCAAAATGCGATTGTGGCGAGGGACGAATGTAGTGTAAATTGAAATAACCTCGATCATCTAGCACGTCAGGGAAGACTACTAATACGGACGATGCAGGAATGCAGGGGGTTTCAAATTTTGACTTTATTCTTTAAAATTACTGCTGATTTTTCCATTTTTGCTGTTGGTGTTTTGGAGGGCGGAGAATTCTTGCCTCTGTTTTTAGTGATCCCTTTGTTTAGTTTTTTTTTTTCCCAAATCCACTCCAGCGTGCACATCAAGCGGAACAGGTTCCTCACATAGCTCGGCCTGATTAAAGAAAGTTGAAGTACTTGAAGTACAATACGTTTTTAAAAAGAGAAATATGAGGGAAAATAACACCATTGTAGTAGCATGAAGTTGAATTATGAAGCTGTTCAGCTGCTGTCTTTGTGGAACTCCTTATTTGGATCCGCTTCAAAAATGCATTGCATCACAGTGAGAGGTGTGTCTGTTATTATGTGCCAAACAGCCCCGGACACACCTCCCTATTTTACTGTTAGTATGATGTTCAGTTCATTTAGAGTTTTGGAAAAATTGCTTGGAGGAGTCTACTTGATTCTAATTTGGCTGATGATATACAGTCAGTTGGGAAACTTTGCTTGTAGGACTGTACACGGTGCTTTTGAGAAAGCCTACAGTGAACAAGGCTGACAGATGATTTCCCTGTTTGCCATCACTGGATGTTTACATGAATCACAAACATATACAAATATAGTGCTAGTGAGCATAAGCACTCATGAAGCCAATGAAGTGACTACAATGTCATGGACACATAAGCACGTGGCCTACTGCAATGTGCTATAAAGCTACAAGCTGCAGTCGGCAGCCTGGAGGGCCTTAAAAGGGGACAAAAATTGAAGAAACATTTTAGATGGTTTAACTTAGTAAATGGAAATCTATGACCCTTCCGTGAATCCTCACCTTACCGTGGTGGAGAGGTTTGTGTGCCCGAGTGATCCTAGGAGCTATGTTGTCTGGGGCTATATGCCCCTGGTAGGGTCTCCCAAAGCAAACAGGTCCTAGGTGACGGGCCAGACCAACAGTGATTCAGAAGACCCTTATGAAGAAACACATGAGGAGAGACCGCACCTCGCCCGGACGTGGGATACCGGGGTCTCATCCTGTAGCCAGGCCTGGTGGTCGGGCTCTCACCCGTGGGGCCCGGCCGGGCTCAGCCCGAAGAAGCCACACCGGATCTCCCCCCGTAGACCCACCACCTGCGGGGGCAAGCATAAGGGTCCGGTGCATTGCACTTTGGGTGGCGGTCAAGGGCGGGCGCCTGGGTGACCTGGTCTTCGACGGCCGAATCTGGTTCTTGGGACATTGAATGTCACTTCTCTGGCGGGGAAGGATCCCAAGCTTGTGAGAGAGGTTGAGACATTCCAACTAGATATAGTCGGACTCACCTCGACCCACAGTTTGGGTTCTGGATCCAAACTCCTCGAGAGGGGCTGGACCTTGTTCTACTCTGGAGTTGCTGCTGGGGAGAGGCGGCGAGCTGGTGTGGGCTTATTAATAGCCCCCCAGCTCGGTGCCTCTGTGTTGGAGTCATCCCCGGTTAACGACAGGGTCAATTCCCTACGCCTTCAGGTTGGGGAAAGGGTCCTGACTGTCAATTGTGCGTACGCACCGAACGGCAGTTTAGTGTACCCAGCCTTCTTAGAGTCCATCAGAGGGGTGCTGGAGAGCACCCCAACTGGTGACTCCGTCGTTTTGCTGTGTGACGTACTGTGTGACGTGGAGGGGCGTGATTGGGAGGAACGGCCTCCCCGATCTGAACCCGTGCGGTGTGATGTTGTTGGATTTCTGTGCGAACCACAGTTTGTCCATCACAAACACCATGTTCCAACATAAGGATGTCCATAAGTGCACATGGCACCAGGACAACCTAGGCCGCAGGTCTATGATCGACTTTGTAGTCGTATCATCAGACCTGGCGGTAAGCCCCGAACCCGATGGTGGACACCAGAGATCGGGGCTGCATACTGTATGTTTGTGATGTTTAATATTGGGTAAAGTCAACCACAGACCTCCACACTATATTTGGGTTCAATCACCTTCATTGGTAATCCACTCAAATCCCACTGATTGCAATTCCAGTGCTCAAACTTGTTCAAATCCACAGAATCCAGCAAACAGGGCCGCCCCTGACCAACCGGGGCCCTCAGCGAAATGTTATTTGGCATTCAAAAAAATGGAAAAAATGTGTCCAGTGTAGACAGAGCCAGAGATTTCTATGTGATGAGTGGCAGTTAGGTGTTTTATTTCAACAACAGACCCACCTTCCAGTGAAGCACCAGTTTCCTCGCATTTTGCCCCCCCCCCCCCGTGCTCTCTCCTGATTGGTGATGTCTGTCAGACGGCATGCTGAAAGCTCACCTTCTGTACCTCCACAAGAGCCTGCCTGCACGTGCACCCCTCTGATTGGTCAGATGTCGCGGGGTGGCAATCATTGTGCAGTTAGTCTCTTTTCTCTCCTCCGTCGTGCCTCACGGTGCAAATGAGTGCCCCCGTTGGAAGATCAAATCAAAGTTTATTTGTAGAGCATTACAACACCCCAATGGTGGCCAAGGTGCTTCACAAGAGTAAAAACAGGTTCTAGCAAATGAGAACACAAAATCAAATCAACAGTGCAAAAAAGGAACAAAAGCAAAAAATACTATCTTGCTGTCACTCAAATCCTTCAAAGGCCTACTGACATTGCGCATGCGCTCTGCACTCCACACCCACTTCACTTCAATGAGTGAATGATGAATAGATCAAGTCACGAAAAGGAACCAATCACTACTTTCCAGTCATGGAACAGGAAGTGACTTCATCAGTTTCAGCATTGAGTGATGACAGCATCCAGTCAAATAAAACACCTTTACCTACAAATGAAACCACTGCAGTCACCATGTCTTTCTTTTACACCTTCATAAAAACCACATGGATTTATTGAACAGAGACACATGCGAAGAATATTACAACACAGTGACTGCATGGAAGTCAGGCGAGTCAAACAGTAGACCGTCAGTGACTCTGCATGTGTCTTTTCAAATTGGACTTCAAAGAAAATGCGTCACCGCAATTTGCACAACTAAACCGTTTTTCTTCTGTGTGCGTCCTCATGTGTGATTTCACCTGTGCCTTAAATGCGAAGCCTTTACCGCAGTCTGAGCAACTGAAAGGTTTTCCTCCTGTGTGTGTTCTCATGTGTACTTGCATGTGTGTCTTTTGAGTGAAGCCTTTACCGCAGTCTGAGCAACTAAAAGCTTTTTCTCCTGTGTGTGTTCTCATGTGTAATTGCATGTGTGTCTTTCGAGTGAACAGTTTACCGCAGTCTGAGCAACTAAAAGGTTTTTCTCCTGTGTGTGTTCTCATGTGTACTTGCATGTGTGTCTTTTGAGTGAAGCCTTTACCGCAGTCTGAGCAACTAAAAGCTTTTTCTCCTGTGTGTGTTCTCATGTGTGATTGCATGCTTGTCTTTCGAGTGAAGAGTTTACCGCAGCCTGAGCAACTAAAAGGTTTTTCTCCTGTGTGTGTTCTCATGTGTACTTGCATGTTTGTCTTTTGAGTGAAGCCTTTACCGCAGTCCGAGCAACTAAAAGGTTTTCCTCCTGTGTGTGTTCTCATGTGTACTTGCATGTTTGTCTTTCGAGTGAAGAGTTTACCGCAGTGTGAGCAACTGAAAGGTTTTCCTCCTGTGTGTGTTCTCATGTGTAATTGCATGTGTGTCTTTCGAGCGAAGCGTTTACCGCAGTCTGAGCAAATAAAAGGTTTTTCTCCTGTGTGTGTTCTCATGTGTAATTGCATGCTTGTCTTTCGAGTGAAGAGTTTACCGCAGTCTGAGCAACTGAAAGGTTTTTCTCCTGTGTGTGTTCTCATGTGTTGAGCCAAATGACTCTTACAAGAAAATCTTTTATGACAAACTGAGCAGTTCAAACGTTTACCTGTTGTCTTTTTAGAGCTTTTAGAGTGTTTGTTGCCGGTGCCAGTCATCATATCACCTTCACTGTCTGTATCGCTGCTCAGAGATTCTCGGTTGTATTCGCTGTCTTCACCTTCAGGAGAGTGTGACGTTGTGTCGTCACTATCGGACAGTGGAGCTAAGAGGTTGTCTGCTTGTGATCCTCCACAGTGGTCTCCATCAGCTTCTGTTGTCATGTGTTGCAGTGAGCTGCTGCATGAAGGCTCCGCCTCGCTCATCTCCTCACTTGGACTATGATGAAGCTGTGAGAGCTCAGGTGGTTTGTCTTCATGGTCACCAGTCAGTGGCAACCTGGCGAGATCAGCCTCCTCTGGCCCTGGAAGATGCTCTCCCTCCTGAGTGATCGAGAGTTCTCCCTCTTCCTCTTTAACATCGGGGGGCTGTGGCTCCTCCTCTTCCTCTTTAATGTGGGGGTGCTCCGGCTCCATTTCTTCCTCTTTAATAAGAGGGGGCTGTGGCTTCTCCGCCTCTTCCTCTTTAATGTGGGGGTGCTCCAGCTCAGTTTCTTCCTCTTTAATAAGAGGGGGGTGTGGCTTCTCCCCCTCTTCCTCTTTAATGTGGGGCTCCATTTCTTCCTCTTTAATAAGAGGGGGCTGTGGCTCCTCCTCCTCTTTAATAGGATGTGTCTCCTCCTGCTCCCAAGTGGAGCTCCCACCCTGTGGCTGAGGGCGACGGTCTCCTTGACGACCAGTCAGCTGCTGGATGTCTGCAGGACACAAAGAGGAATTATTGTGGAAGCTGTTTGTGCACTGTAATAAAAAAAGCTGTACACACGTCGTGGGAGCGAGCACGCTCCGCTAGAACCTAAACTCTTAGACGCCCGTACTATTTTATAAGGCACTGTACTTCTTGATAATGAAGCAATACTTTTTGACGGCTTGATCACATCTACTCTTCAGTGGTGTGGTTATGGTTCCCTAGTCTCATTTGTAAGGCGGTAACAGTCATTTGTCATTGGTTAGAAAATACATACATAAATAGGGGAGCAACTATTTTACAGCGTGCCATAAAAACATTGTCAATTTCTAACCTGCTCCTCTCCCTGGATTTCTGGATAGGTATGCCTGAATCAAATCCTTCAACAAAAAGTCCAGGCTTTCATATACTGTGCACTTTGGGTGTTCCACAGTTACTGATAGTAGTGTCATTCCATGATCATCAAGTACTGTGCCTTAGAAGACAGTACAATGTCTCAAAGTTTAGCTTTTAGCGGAGCGTGCGCTCTCCCACGCTTTCTCATCAGGCTACAACAGGGGTGCAATTCCCTTCCGGGTGGTGTCATTTTAATTTGGTTTGCTTTTTGTTCACGTGTTTTGCACTTCTTGGCCGCCGTAGGTATTGGGTAAGCACCATTTCACAACGCCCAACGACCGGCAGCTCAAGTGTGTGCCACAAAAGTTGTGCAGTGATGGCTGACACAATGAAATGATGCTTTGGAGAGAACAAGCGTTAGACCTGAGAATAGACCATCACTTTACAACAACAACATCTATTCCATTGGAATTTGGGCTAAATGTAGGCCAACTGACGGCCACCTGTAAGAGGGTGTACTGTTGCAGCTTTTCTGTTCAAGCAACACCCAGTCAACAAATGAACATTGTAAGAATGTTATTGGAACCTTCTGACCATGTTCCCCAAATGTTAGTTTGGAATGTTTGCAGAACGTTCACGTGCGAAGGGATACAGCGGGAGACAAACATAACACAGCAATGTTTGAGGTGTGTTTTTTTCGAGAAGGCGTGTTTGTGATGCAATTGGATTCCTCTTTTGAATGCATATTGTTTTGAGAAGCCAAATTCATGACTTTAGTGTCCCCGGCGACTAAGTGGAACTATGTTCCTAGTCACGGAAATCCCACCAGAGCTGGACTCACGGAACGTAGTGGGGGGGGCGGGGGTGGGGTAAACTATGTAGTACACTGTTGATGGGGATGCCAAAAAATCCCAACTATCTCTACAAGTGCAGTTTTCCTTTAACGAGGGACCCAGAGGAACATTTTACTGCTCAAAACTGCTCTTCTACAGCTTCTTCTTGTGTGTCTTCACAGAAGACACATTTGACATTCTCATCTCAGCCTCAGTTTAGTTTCTGTTTTGTCTAAAAATGTTTCTCCTAGGACTTCCGGTAAGATGGTGGCGAGAGCAGACGTGTAGTCGTCGACTCTCCCTGGCCTGGCATCATTCCACCCACCAAAAAGACTTACTTCGATGGCAACAAGATCGATATGGGTGGGGGAAACAAAAGAAGAACCAGGAAAGCAAACTGGGAGCAGAACCGAACCCGTACAGCATCCGGGAAACACACCGAAAGTGGAGCTAGCGAACACGAGGATAACACGGGAAGAATGGATGAGTAGAACCACAATGAGGCTGTGCGAGCTGGGCTGGCCATTATCAGCAAAGATATAAAATACGATCCGATACGATACACACACGCTAAAACAGGAGATGAAGGAAGAAATCGGCGCACTACAGCAGGACATCGAGCGCAAGCTCACAGCTATCCGAAAAGAGCTACATGAACAGAAGGTAACTTTGGCCAGGGCCTTGGAACGCATAGCGGAGCTTGAAGAGTGGAAGACGGGCGCCGGGGAGGCCATGATAGAAATGTTTGAGCAAGCGAGTCAGATGCAAGAAAAGCTGACTGTCCGAGAGGGAAGATCCAGGAGGAACAACATCCGTATCTTCGGCGTCCTGGAAAACGTGGAAGAGGGCCCAGTGGGCAGATTGATTGAACAGAGCTACAGCTACCCGAGGACCTCCAGCTGCATATCCAACGAGCCCACCGAGCCCTCACACAAAAACCCAACCCGGATGCCGCACCTAGATCCATTAGTCAACTTGCAGTCACGTTGCAGATGAAAGAAGTCATTTTGAAGACGGTGTGGAAGAGGAAGGTGCACATGGGAAACAAGCACTTCTTTTTTTAATCACGACTATCCAGCCGTGAAAAAAGGAAGTTGTCCAAAAACCAAAAGCCCATATGAGCATTAAAAAGGCGCTGAAGGAGACAGGAATTGGGTTCCAGACACCATCGACTAGAATCCAAATCCACTGGAGTGATGGAATGAAGACATACGCTTTTTTTATTTATCATTTATCATTTATCCAGTTGGACATATCTAGCTCTTTTATAGAGGTTCCACAATGGGAACCAATTTAAGTCTAGAGAGGAGCCCTCTTAGACATGAGGATTTCTCCTCGCTGATGAATGATGTTATGTTATGGACGGTGGAAGATTTTATGAATTGAGGAAAATGATGTTCAGAACATCAAGAGTGGAATGTGAAAGGGTGATGGGTTTGTGTTGTTCTGAACATTCATTTCCCAGGATACGAATGTGAGAAAGGGTTTGTGTTGTTCTGAACATTCATTTCCCACTGTATCTTGTTATTCTTATCTGCTGACCTTGCCGACCAGGTGCTTGTTATGTACTGAGGAAGACAGGACACTCATATAACCAAACTAGGTTGCCTGGCGCCTGTTTTGTTAAAAACAGTAACTCTGTGTGCGAATGCCTGAGTTTCGGGGCCGGCCACCCCGTTCTCACGCTCGCACGAACAGACTGGCATAAAGAGGGGAGAGCGAAAACACCTAGACGGAGTCTGCTGCGGGTTGTGATCGAACGCCCAGCCGATTGATGCGAACTCTTCCACGGGTGTTGGCTCTCCACCCTGTTGGCGTAGGTAAGTGGCTTTTTCGCTGCAATCATATATCTTGTGTGTTGATGCTTAAATAAATACGCCCTTGTTTAGGCTAAAATACCTTGATGTGTCTGTGTCATTCTGTGTGCCGACTGAACACGATCCTCTAAAAATATTCTAAAACATTTTTGGCGTTGTCGGCAGGATCACGTTCAGCTGCATGCAGAATGGCTTTGTGCTGTATAAGAAAAGTGAAAAATACAGATGTCCTCACCATGGAGAAAGTGTTGTCAGGGTGGGTAGCCCCTGACGAGGTGAAAGGGATAGGCGCCGTCTTACGACAACGCGGGGGACGCCCTGGGCCGTGGGCTGGCGATATCCCTGTAGCAAGCGCGGAGGTGCTGTTACGAATGTTGAACAAGGTTGAATATAACGAGGAGGCCCCCTTGAGGGGAACACAGGAGAGTTTGTGGATCTGTGCAGAGGCATGGAAGGAGCGTAATCTAGCGGTAGCGAAGGCCAACGCTCAGACGGCGCAACAGACCAAGCAGCTGCAGGATAACGAAAAAGAGTTAAGGCGAATGCAGTGCATAATGAATAAGACCGTTATGTGCCTGTCGCAATTGATTCGTGCCGCCCGAAATCGTTCATCCCGTAAAGTTGATGCGAAGCAAGTTCGCTCCTTTGTGGCCGGGATGAGTGAAGATTGGGATCCCGAGGGGTGGGATGGGGACATATGGGGAGATGACCCAGACGAGAGGCTGGGACCTCTCCCCGATCCGCCCCCGGTTCGAAGTATTCATCCATCATTAAAGCAATTTAAAAAAATGCAACCTGTTACACGACGACATCAGGTGCAAGGCATAGCAGATATGAGGCAGATGGTGGACGCACAGGGGCAGCCTGTGATAGGAGCAAACGGGCGGCCTGTGATGGAGCCTGTGCTTGAGATGCAGGAACAACGGTTGATTAAGGAGGACTTTACACAAGATGAGGTGACTCTGATTTTGTCGAGATATAAACAAAGACCAGGAGAGGCGTTGGACACGTGGCTGCTGCGTCTGGCTGACGATGGGGCCGATGCTATAGCTGTGGATTCGGGAGATTGTGTCAAGTTTTCTGGAATGTCGTCCGACCCGTCGGTCAATACAGAATACAGGATAGTGGGACGGCTGATAGGGGATGGAGAAAGTTTGCCACTGTGTTTATTGTATGCTATGGCCGCCCATGAAGTGTACCCCACGCCTGGGGACTGGCCGCTGTTGACTGGTACCTGGCATACCTTGCGGGATGCAGCGCAGCGGATGGTGCGGCTATGTTTGAGGGAGTCAGTGTCACGGGATTCAGACCCTTTTATTAATGACAAGGAAGTGTCTAAGCGGGTTCGGGACGCTATCATACGTGATTCCCCACCGCAATATAGATCCGCGGTGTTAACAGTGTTGCTAGGAGCACAAGACTTGACGTGTGCTGCTGTGCGAATGAGGTTGATGGAGTTAGCAGGACTTGGGGATTGGGGCATGACGGCTTCTGAGCAGAGTAAGCTCCCCCAAACCCGAGAAGAGCGTAAGCCTTTTGTGAAGAAGAGTGGTAGCGGAGCTACCAGGACTGAGATGTGGAAGGCTTTGATTAAAGCGGGAGTACCAGCAGAGGAAATAGATGGCATCCCAACGAATGCGTTAATGGAGAAGTGTAGGCAGAAGGGCATACAAGTGAGGTGTAATATGGCTCCTAGGGTGGATCTGGGTGTGGCAGACTTGGTCACTATGCTGAAGGAAGTGGTCAGGCCACCTCCTACGGCGCCACCCCGTTCAAGAGTGGAGGATCAGTCTGATGATGATTCCTCAGATTCGGGAGAGGAAGAAAGGTATGTTGCTGCCGTGTGCAGAAAGCAGACCAAGAAGCAGAGGAAGAAGGAGAAAAAAAGATAGGCGAAGGCGTGACAGGGATGAAGAATAGGGGGATGGTCAAGCCCTGGTAGTCCAAAATGCGGTGAACTGGTCTACCAGTGATATTAGGCCTCATGTGCAAGTGCAGATATATTGGGACAAGTCTGTGCAAACTGTAACCGCGTTAGTGGACACGGGGTCGGAGGCCTCATTGATTTGTGGGAATCCAGCTAAAATGAAAGGTGCTGAGGTTCCACTGATTGGATTGGGGGGGCAGGCAATCATCGGGAAAAGTGTTTGCCTACCTTTAAAGATTGGAGCCATGCCCATCCGGAAATACAATGTTGTTGTTACTCCTATACAGGAGTGGATTATTGGCATGGACATCCTGGCAGGAATGACTCTGTATTTGTCACAGGGAAAATTCCAGTTTGGAGTATCACCCCAAATTAGGGCAATACTGGTGGGAAGGGCAAAAATGGAACCCTTCCCAATACCGCTGGCCACTGAAGTGGTACATCAAAAGCAGTACCGGCTTCTGGGAGGACATAAAGAAATTTCCAATACGATACAGGAATATCTGGACGCAGGGGTGTTAAAACCCATCACGACTCAATGGAACAATCCGTTGTGGCCGGTGAGAAAGTCCGATGGGACATGGCGTATGACTGTAGATTATCGAAACTTGAACAGATTAACCCCTGCCTTGACATCAGCGGTGCCTGATGCCGTGACAATCATCGAGCGGGTGCAGCATCAACCCGGAACATGGTATGGGGTTATTGATCTCGCAAATGCCTTTTTTACCATTCCTATACCAGAGGATAGGATGGAGCAGTTTGCCTTCCAGTGGGAAGGTCGGCAGTACACGTTCACAAGGCTGCCTCAAGGGTATTTGCACAGTCCCACGATATGTCATCGTATTGTGGCAGAACACTTGGCTCAAATGAAAGTGCCTGATGAAGTGGGCATCTGGCACTACATTGATGACATAATGCTTCAGGGAGCTAGTCAGGAACAGGTTAAGAGTGTGCTTGACCAGCTGATTGCCCACATAAAGACATTTGGATGGGAAATCAATCCAGCAAAGGTGCAGGGACCTTCGCAGACGGTGAAATTTTTGGGCATCCTGTGGAATAAAGGGGAAAGGAAAATGACACAAAAAGCTAAGGATAAGAGCATTAATTTTCCTACCCCACATTCCAAGAAGGATGCGCAAAAATACATTGGATTGTTTGGATTCTGGAGGAATCACATTTCTCATCTGGGTCAGATACTGCAGCCGCTGTATCAGTGTACTCGGAAAAAGGAGGAATTCGTGTGGGGAGATTCCCAACAACAAGCATTTGACATGGCTAAAGAAGCTATTCAGCAGGTTGTCTCGCTAGCCAAAATGCAATCAGGGCCGGTAGAGCTACAAGTATCAGCTATCAATCAGTACGCGAACTGGAGTTTGTGGCAGAAACAAAATCGAGTCAGAAGACCTCTAGGGTTCTGGTCTCGGAAGCTGCCAGATGCAGGAATAAGATACACTCCTTTTGAGAAGCAGCTGTTGGCTTGTTATTGGGCCCTACTAGAAACTGAGGCTCAGACCATCGGACATGAGGTGTGCATGAGGACTCATATACCGATTTTGTCTTGGGTTATGATTAACCCAACCACACATCGTGTGGGGGTGGCCCAGGAAGCCAGTATCATAAAGTGGAAATGGTACGTGGCTGAGCGAGCTAAGCCAGGAGAAAAAGGATTGTCTTTGTTACATGAGCAGGTTGCTGACGTACCGGAGGAGGACGAAATTCAGTTTGAGGTGATGCCGTTAGCGGAGTCACCAGTACGTTTGGGTGTGAGGTGGGATGACTTGATGGAAGCAGATAAGGAGAGGGCATGGTTTACTGATGGCTCATGCCGATACCTAGGAGGGAAGCGAAGGTGGAAGGCCGGGGCCTTTAATCCTCAATTGAGTCAATCCTTAGAGGAGCTAGGGGAGGGGAAAAGCAGTCAGTGGGCAGAGTTAAAAGCAGTCCACATGGTAATTATGCAGAGTGGACCGCAAGGAGTACACCTGTATTCTGATTCGTGGTCGGTGACTCAAGGATTGCTGGCGTGGATGCCCACGTGGCATTCCACTGGTTGGAAAATTCACAACAAGGAAGTCTGGGGAAAAGAGTTGTGGGCTGACATTTGGGAAAAGGCTTTGGAAGTGCCCATTACTGTTGTGCATGTTGATGCTCACACCACGAGGGATGACGCAGAAGCTTTGTATAACAATGCAGCAGATCAGTTAGCAAAAATCATGGTTGTAGAACGACAATCTTCAGTGGGGCTAGCTCGTTGGGCACACGAGAAATCAGGACACTGGGGGTGGCAAGGGACTACCCAGTGGGCGCGAGACAGAGGAATAGATCTGAAAGTTGATGATGTTAAGACTGCCATTGCTGAGTGTGAAACGTGCCAACATCAGAGGAAAGGTGTTCCTCAACATATGCAGGGCCACATCCAAAGGGGAAAACAGGCAGGGCAGATATGGCAGATAGACTACATAGGGCCGTTACCTATGTCAAAGGGATGTCGATATGTGTGTACGGCGGTAGACACATTTTCGGGAGTGTTGGTAGTGCACCCGTGCAAAAATGCTAATCAAAAGTCCACCCTGAAATGTTTGGCTCTAATCCAGAGGTACTATGGCATGCCAGTCCAGATCCAGACGGATAATGGTACCCATTTTACAGGTAAACAGGTAAAGGACTGGGCGAAACATCACCATGTAGAGTGGATATATCACATTCCATACCATCCACAAGCGGCAGGCTTAGTGGAACGTATGAACGGAATTCTGAAGGAAGCATTGCGTAAATTGTCCTCAGATAGGACACTAAACACCTGGAACGACAACCTTAGGGTAGCTGTAGATCAGCTGAATAACAGACCAGTCGGGTCAGGGGTCACTCCTTTAATTAGAATGATTTCAGGGGAAGGGGTCAGGCATACTAACCAAGCAATCAAGATGTGGAAGGTGAAACCAGAGGCGGAGCTGCCAATTCGAGCGACCCCAGGGTCAGCTGGGCTAGATCTCCGCCTCCTGAAAACAGAGACCATACTACCAGATAAGGTCATGGTGATACCCACGGGGTTAGGATTACAGTGTCCGGAGGGAACTTATGGGCACATACTGCCACGTAGTGGGTTGTCTCTCAAAGGGTTAACTATCCAAGCAGGAGTGATTGATTCGGATTACCAAGGCGAATTGTCGGTAGTGTGTCGATTGTTTGCGGAACAACCCCTAGTCCTGGAAAAGGGAAGCAAAATTGCACAATTAGTGATCAAACCTTGTGAGATGGGAAAAGTGCAGGAGACCTCTAAACCTATTGTTATGACATCTCGAGGGGAGGGGGGCTCCGGTTCAACTGATCAAATAGGTGCAAAGATGTGGGTGAAGCAAACACATGGTCCACCCCGTCCAGCCGAGATTATTGCACAAGGAAATGACGCTACGGTGAGCGTCATTTACCGAGGAGAAGAGAAATGGGTCAATGTACCCGTGTCAAAATGTTACTTAAGGGAAGATTAGAAAGTGTAGGATGCTATGTCCAACTGTGCTTCTTTGTGCAGGTAAATGATCAACTGGAAACGCTTTACTGGAGCACCAAGGAGGGCTCGACATCGACAAGATGGCTGGGGACCGCGGACCTGGTGGTGCCGGCTCTTTGGTCACGCGCCTCCTTGCTCTTGGCGTCATGGTGGTCCACTCTTGGGGAACAACCCAAGGCACGACCCGGACTCAGTGGACGCCAGCGGGGACGACCCTGAACATCGTGTGGAAACGCTCGATGGAGGAACGAGTGCAGGACCACGTGAGCTGTCCGGCAGGTCAAGCATGTCTGATGGCCAACATCACCAGTGACTGTAACATCTACGTCTGTTACACATGCCTGGCACAAACTATTCACGTCCGAATGGCCCAAGCTACTCAGAGGACTGTGGTGTCATGGACAATCAAGTTTCCAAATCTCCCAACATGTCATCGACGACGTCGAGAGTGGTATGACACGCTGCTTGGAGGGACTGGAACGGTGTTGGGGGTGTCCAACACCATCGACGGGGAGGTCACGCGTACAGTGCTGTCGACCACTGGACAGTATACATCACGGGCGTTACACCAAGTTGAGGAGTGGTTACCTAACGGGATAGGTACACAATTGAGTAATGTCAATTTATGGACGCATCAGTACAATTGGCAATTGACTATGTTTAACGAAACTTATCGCTCCTTAATAAATCTGACCCAAATTGCCAATTGGACTGCTTGTAATATGCAAATGTTACATGCACACATTCAGAAGGAAAGGTTTATAACTGGAGTTTATACAGGGAATTATCATCAGTGGAGAAATACTTGGAATATTAGTCAAAAACTATGGCTCCAACTATTTCCGGAACAAACTGTTTGCAATAGCACCCAATGCAAAGGTTATTGGTATCAATACAATGTAACTCAAGTGAAAACTGTATGCCAATATAAAGTACTTCCGGTAATATCAATACATGGATATCATTATCTGCATGTGAGTGGAGAGTGGTTTGAAGCCGCAACAAATACGACTTATGACACTGATTTATGTGATAAAACTGATCAAGGGATGGTATGTACTTTACAGATGGGTCACGCTAATCCATGTTTGAGTGATAGTCAGGTAACATTATGTGATTGGAATGTTGAGACACCACGAGACATGCTATGGCAGGTAGGGCCACAATACCTATGCGTAGCTACCATGAGACAACACCCACAGTTACCTTCAGCTCCATTCGTTGGCTGTCTTAATGATGTACACCTGTGGCATTGGAATAATCAAACGTATTATCTCACCAATTACTCCCAGGAGTCCAGATTGTCAGCGGTGCAGTGGGAGGTTTTGCGCCACCCCTGGACTGTGTCTCTGGACCGGTTCAAATGCGCATTGGACCGGTCCACAGAATTGAAGGATCTGATACAAAGACATAGGTACAATGTCACGCGGTTGTGGGTGTCCACATTAATAGCCGGGGATGAAGTGAAACATGTAGCGAGGCTAGTGCAGCAGAGTTCCGCCCATCATTGGTGGGATATTTTATCTGGAATGTCTGTAACTGCCAGGAAAACCATACTGCCACCCTTGTTTATTTTGGCAGGATGCTTAATTATATTAACCTTATGTAACGTATTCACTTGCTTGTATGTTAGACGAGTTAAAAGACAGCTTGAGAGAATAATTTTTAATCAGTGGTAGTATTATGCGAATTGCTGTGTGTGAAAGCGATGCCCCTTTTGGGCTTACCAAAATTGAGGTAATTGTGGAAAGCGGGGGACCGGATATTTGTGTTTGGAATTTTCATGTTGCGGGGAATATGATGTGGGGTGAATTTGTCTGTGACACACGGGCGGATTTACTTGAGAGGGTGCAACACGATCTGGTTAATTGGAATAATTGGGAGGGGAACATGATGAATGATGTTATGTTATGGACGGTGGAAGATTTTATGAATTGAGGAAAATGATGTTCAGAACATCAAGAGTGGAATGTGAAAGGGTGATGGGTTTGTGTTGTTCTGAACATTCATTTCCCAGGATACGAATGTGAGAAAGGGTTTGTGTTGTTCTGAACATTCATTTCCCACTGTATCTTGTTATTGTTATCTGCTGACCTTGCCGACCAGGTGCTTGTTATGTACTGAGGAAGACAGGACACTCATATAACCAAACTAGGTTGCATGGCGCCTGTTTTGTTAAAAACAGTAACTCTGTGTGCGAATGCCTGAGTTTCGGGGCCGGCCACCCCGTTCTCACGCTCGCACGAACAGACTGGCATAAAGAGGGGAGAGCGAAAACACCTAGACGGAGTCTGCTGCGGGTTGTGATCGAACGCTCAGCCGATTGATGCGAACTCTTCCACGGGTGTTGGCTCTCCACCCTGTTGGCGTAGGTAAGAGGCTTTTTCGCTGCAATCATATATCTTGTGTGTTGATGCTTAAATAAATACGCCCTTGTTTAGGCTAAAATACCTTGATGTGTCTGTGTCATTCTGTGTGCCGACTGAACACGATCCTCTAAAAATATTCTAAAACATACACACTACTCAGCGGTACACAAAGTGCACTCAGGAATGGACTATTTCTTCATGAAGATGGAGGACTACTATAGCGTGAAGGAATGTCAGATGTATCTGATCACAAGCCAGTTCATCTGTTCATACATCTTAACAACAGGAAAAGGAAAACAATATGGAGACTTAACTTGGGAATATAAAACAAAGATCAGACAAAGGCTCAAGTAGAAACAGATAAAAAGATACATGGAGGAGAACGACAACGGAGAGGTAGACCAACAATACTCTGGGACGCCATGAAGGCGGTTATCAGAGGGAAATTAATAGCTGAAACAGCACATGCAAAACAGCTTCATGCTAAAGCGTATGGAGTAAACAGTGAGAAATGAAGGGAATTGGAACAGGACTATCAGAGGACACAAGATCCCAAGATATATCAAGAAATGAAAGAGTCCAGGAGTATAATTCATCATATATTACTGGATGAAAGAGAAAAAAGGACCAACTTCTCTAAGCAGGCTATTACCAAGTAGGCCCAAAAGCCACAAAATGATTGGCAAAACGTATACGAAAACAAGAAATCAAAAACAACATGAATAAAATGAAAGAGCCACTCTGAAGACATACTAACCACTCCAGAAGACATTGACAAACTTTTCCAAGAGTACTATCACACAACCTACATCAGCAAAAGGAGAGGAAATGAAGGGTTTTCTGGAGGGGCTACACCTCCCCTCAATAGGGACCAGACAGAATGATAGACTTACGGCCCAAATGACAACAAAGGAGGTGAAAGAGGCAATAAACGCCCTCAAAAATCCTAAGTCACCGGGAAGTGATGTGTTTCCAGCAGAGTGGTATAAGATGTTTCTAGAAGAGCCAACTCCGGTCTTCCTCTCCTCCTTCAATGGGACCCTCCACACCAATAAAATACCTCCCTCATGGGCTGAGGCCATAATGACAGTAATACCAAAACACTGCGCATCGTTTGCATCATAAAAACGCCTCCTCCAAAAAAATCAGAGCTCACAAATGGCCTCCCGCTGCATCCCTGTGCATTGTCACCTGTCCATTCCATCCTGTGTATGTGATGAAGACGCTCACGTCTTCTTCTGCTGTTGAACACACGCAAAACACGATGGCCACGGCGCTCCGCCACGGAAGAAGATGCAAGCGTTCTTGTGTGGAAGAATGGACAGGCGACGGTGTGCAGGGAAACGGCGGGAGGCCATTTGTGAGCTCTGATTTTTTCAAGTAGGCACTTTTGTGATGCAAATGTGTTCCTCTTCTGAACGCATGCTGTTTTGAGAAGCCAAACTCCTTACTTGTGTAACCCAGCCACCACCCACGACTAACTACGTTCTTCATCACCAAAACCCCACCAGAACTGGACTGAGGAGACCAAGTGGGGGGTAAGTCGCTGCTGATGTACTACACTGCTGATGGGGATGTCATACAACTTCATGGCAAAAATTCAATATTATCCCTTCAACAAAAATTCAGGCCACAATTTTGCCTCGGTTTGCGTACATTCCCCAGTTAGCGTCCAATATGTCTTTAAAAACATAAAAGTGATGTTGAAATGAGCAAATAAAACTTATTCTTAGCTGGATTTACTCATATTGGGACATTTTGAGTCTCATAACAAGCTTGTGATTCTCCAAAGTAGTATTTTTACCCTCAGAAGTAGTATTTTATTTCTACCTTCATTCCTCCCAGGAAAAGGTTCCCTCTAAAAACAAGTTTAAAAGAACTTCATGCAAGATATTTTTGCTTTTAATAAGTACAAAATCTGCCAATGGAAGAAGTCAAAATTGTCTTAGTCGGATATTTAGAAATAAGACATTATATTTAAGCTTTAAAACATAAAGTTGATCTTAAAATGAGCCAAGAAAACTCATTCTTATCTATATTTACTAGTATTGTCAAGTTTTGTGTCTCACAGCAATTTTGTGATGCTCAAAGCAGTATTTTACCCTCAGAAGCATTTTTTAACCTTCCTTCCTTCCTTCCTTCCTTGTCACGCTCTTCATCCATCCATCCATTTTCTATACCGCTTCTCATTACGGTCGCGGGGGTATTCTGGAGCCTATCCCAGCTGACTTTGGGCGACAGGTGGGGTACACCCTGGACTGGTGTCCAGCCAATGGCAGGGCACATATAGACAAACACTCACATTCATACCTATGGACAATTTAGAGTCTCCAATGAAGCTAACATGCATGTTTTGGAATGTGGGAGGAAACTGGAGTACCCGGAGAAAACACCCTCTTCACTTTAAATATATTTAATGCATATTTTCATAGTTAGGGCATAAAAAAATGAAATAAGACCCCTAGTCACCTTTACAGCCCTATTATTCATTGTTTACAGCACATTGTGTAACTCTTATGCCACAGGGACTTGAGAAGACTGCTATCTAGCAAGCTACAGAGCTAACCAGTTAGCCTCAAATGTATTTTTTCTCAACTTACGAAACCCAAAAATGACCACTTCCACACAGAATGGGAGGATAACTTTTTTCAGTCTATCATGTGGGACATGCCATGACTTCATGCTTTGCTAAGGTCATGTAATGTAAGATAATGGCTCATCAATGTTTAGTGTCATTACTGCCACCTAGTGACCAGAATACTACATATGGCTTGTATTTCAATACGTTTGACTAATAATAGACCACAGTCTACCACCAGACAGCCATCATTGATTCAATTGCAAGGGACGACTGTATAGACATGTTTACCCAGGCCTGGTGATGTGAAGTCTGCTGATCTGCAGTCATTTGCATAGCTGGGACTGCATGATGTCTAAAAGAAAGGATACACAGCACATCATGAATAATGACATTGAACATGAACGGTGGAAAACAACAATATTTAAGATGACAAATGCATCCCATTCCTTGCTTGCTCGGGCTGCCACTAAAATAAGAAGCATCCAAGTTGTTATGAATGAGCAACATACAGCACGTGTACGGAGCTCCATATAGTTCCTCCCCACCAGAGGTGCTGATCTTTAATTCAAACATGAACCCATTTACGTCTGAGGCCCATTCTTAAACACTTTCTAAATCCTGCCCGAACTTTATTTTAGTGTGGAAAAACTCACTTTCAATGAAATTTCAAGCAGAACAAAAGGTAATCAACCGAACAAAGTTTATTTGCATCGTATTTATCGGTTTTTTTATGTTTCTCTTGGAGATGAATAAAAGTAAGAGCTACTTACCTTACTGCTGCATTAGGCTACATTACACACAGCCATTAGCTCAATGCAGCTAGCTTTCTTGGTTCACCATTACAAATAAACAAACTGCTTTACGGTGGTGCTTGTTACAACAATGCTTGTGTAACTATTACAACCGCTAATAAATATAACTAAATTATTTTCGTTTTAATTTGCGAATCTCGCCAGCAAGTAGCTATTGTTAGCAAGCATGCTAGCGATAAAACCTCCTTCATAAACGTCAATAATACACAAAGTTAACATTTCATGAACGACGACAGCAAGGTGATGGTATCTGAATGGGATCATAAGTTCTATTACATAAACACTTCACTTACCAGTTCGTCTCACACAGTGAAGGACTCTGCCTTTCTGTTCACTTGCCCGCCACTATATTTGAAATCAAGTCCCGTCGGATACGTCGTCTGACTCGTGAGCTAAGGGAACACTAAAATAGCACATCCTACATCGGAATGTATTAATTCTTATTTTTCGTTTTTTCTTCTTCTTTCACCGACAAAGGGAAAGTGCGTTTTCGAAAAGAATTTAAATCATCCGACTCACCGCAAGTCCGTGAATGCATCCAGACTGCGTTCTGACTGCTGATTGGATGAGTAAGGAAAGGGGAGGTAGGCTCGTGTATGCGGTGAGAAAAAAGGTGACCGAGTTTGGAGTTGAGTGTGAAGCAAGTTACTGCACAGTAAAATAAAAGTATAGATGTTCGAGGGCAGAGTAATATGTTTTATAACAAGAAGCGCGCTGTCGCTATGTGTTGGGAGCCCGTAACACGCTAATCGCCGAGGTGGTGACTCCGGGAGAGGCGGATAGTGTTCTGCGGGAGCTGACGGTGTCACCCCGCCTGTGACTGCTGTGAGGCGGGGCACAACAATACGTTTCACTTTTACGTCTACAAATACCAGCCCCTACGTTTGTCGCCAGTCGCTTTTGGGAAAATAAATCACCAGGAGGGTTTGGAAAGTCGCCAGATTTAGCGAGAAAATGGCTAAGTTGGCAACACTGGGCTGCACGTGAGATCGTAAGGACCCCTCCTTACGAAGCCGTTCACAGATGGAGAATATGTGAAAAAAACGCTCATAAAAATATCAGCGTCTATTGTTGAAATTAGAAAACAAAGAAGAAATGATTGAGAAAATGAATGTCTTCCCCTGCAAAGACAGTCAAGGACAGGCTCAATAGAATGGTTGTTGGTGGCAATTTACTTTTACTAAAAGATGGCTAGCATGTCTCGCTAGCATCTAACAAGTTAAGCTACCCTAACAATCTTCATCATTTACTAAGACGACTTTATCAACAAGCTTCATCATTCACCGACAGTAAGAACACTATTCCGAGAAAGTGACACTTACCGGAGCCAAATCCATCTCAGCAGGGCCAGTTTTGGGCCTGTGTCGGTACATTTTCGTTGTTTTCCTCTAGCTGGTACATCGATCACCATTCGAAAGGACCCTGCGTGTGATAGTCTCGTTTTGTGCCTCTTCTTCTTCTTCTTCTTCTTCTTCTTCTTCTTCTTCTTCTGCTTCTTCTTCTGCTTCTTCCTGGCGGATTGCAACCATGACTTTAAAGGTGCATACCGCCACCTACTGTACCAGAGTATGTAACATGGGCCATATATCTTATTTTATACTAATTCAGATAACGAGGAAACTACTTATACTAACAATAATATTAATAATAATACTATAGTAATATATTCTAATAATGAACTACATTCTATTATACCATCCTGTGTCCTTCAAATATTCTATCACCGCCCTCTGTATATGTGTAACCCCCTCCCCACCTGTTCCTAAAATGCCCTCAATGCTCCATTCCCTTCCTACCTTAGTCATCCTTTTACTTAACTTTCCATGTCTTCCCTATATCTCTTGCAGTGTAGTAATATGTGTTCCACCTTCTCTAGGTTTTTGTATCCATACATACTTTCCCTTTACATTTCCCTCCCAAAAACATGGTGTCATTGAACCCGGTGTGATTGAACCTCATCCTAGTTAACACTATTTCCTCTTTTCTGTTTTTCCTCTTCACCCCTTGTGCACTCATACATTTTTGGACTCTATCATATTTCCTTGCGCTACTCCCCTCATCCCACCTGTTTTGCCATTTCTCCATCATTTGTTTTTTGGTTATTGCCTTGTGAGAAAGGGTGATGAGTTTGTGTTGTTCTGAACATTCATTTCCCACTGTATCTTGTTATTGTTATCTGCTGACCTTGCCTACCAGGTGCTTGTTATGTACTGAGGAAGACAGGACACTCATATAACCAAACTAGGTTGCCTGGCGCCTGTTTTGTTAAAAACAGTAACTCTGTGTGCGAATGCCTGAGTTTCGGGGCCGGCCACCCCGTTCTCACGCTCGCACGAACAGACTGGCATAAAGAGGGGTGAGCGAAAACACCTAGACGGAGTCTGCTGCGGGTTGTGATCGAACGCCCAGCCGATTGATGCGAACTCTTCCACGGGTGTTGGCTCTCCACTCTGTTGGCGTAGGTAAGAGGCTTTTTCGCTGCAATCATATATCTTGTGTGTTGATGCTTAAATAAATACGCCCTTGTTTAGGCTAAAATACCTTGATGTGTCTGTGTCATTCTGTGTGCCAACTGAACATGATCCTCTAAAAATATTCTAAAACATGCCTTTACTTCACCTTTACCAGCAGGTACATTTATAATATCATTCCTTCTCATCCCTCATTCCCTTCCACCCCTACATGTGCAGGTACCCAGCAGAACCTTATTTCTATTTTGAACATGCGTCATTGGAACAGGCTTTGATGTATTTCTAATAGTAAATCCTCTCCACTTGATTCCATATGTTGAATACTGTATAAGGCTGCCAGAGTCCACACAACATAGCACCTCTATCTGCTTTGATTTCCTCTATCCATTGCAGGCCAATAATCATTGCCATCATTTCTGCTGTATGAAGGGAAACCTGATCAGGTCATCTTTTTGCAATGCTATAATTCATGGATGGTACGTAGATTCCAATCCCCACCTTCCCTCCTTCACTTTTCCACCCATCTGTAGAAATATCTACATAAACTTGACATAGATGTGATGTTAGAGCAATAGGTCTATAGTTTAGTTCTCAGGATGTTTGGATCCTTACCAGGTTAAGGAATGATTTGAAGACATTGGACTGACCTGAAATCAGTCATGTTTCCAAACCTTTATACGTTGCACTTCAATACATCATGAACATTGGCTGTTATTCCACCATAGCCGGATAACAATTGGGCGCCTCCAGTAAACGTGCCAGTTTTCATTGTGAACTGCAGAGGTGGCCATTATATTCATTCAAGGTCATGTGTGCTCAGAGCCAAGGTCACACTGAGTCATGGAGCTGCTCATTGATTCATTTCAATTTCTTGTTTTGAATTGATTTGTGCAAAAAGCATGGCACACCAGAAGACAAGGAGACACATTTGAACACACATACATCTCTGTGCTTGGGAATAGTTCATAAGAGCATCCCAAAGGAAGGTGTGCCGCACTGTGTGTCTCCTGTGTCCTCGTGGGGGGCACAACAGATGAACTGCTTGGCAACCAATCCAATCAATCAATGAAAAAAGGCACCTACACGAACTAAACACGTGCAAGTGCCTCCCGTACAACATTTCTGTGTTTTATTGTTCCATTTTCATGCAACATCGTTTCCACCTTCTCAATCATTCATGAGTGAGAATCCATTATTTTACAAAAGTACGTGTACATATGTCACATGCTCAAAGTATATTCATCAATAAATCACTCTTTCATCATTTAGTAAAGCGTGTGTGTGCACGTGTGTGTGCACGTGCGCCTGTGTGTCCGTAGCACAGATGCACCAAACCGCCTAAAAAGTGCTTTAAACACCTGCTCAAACACACACATTTCCTTTTTGTCACCCTATGAGGTTAACAACACACGTGTGGCTCATGGCCGCAACAGTAGCCGCTGTTAGGGAAGACTGTGGCTGTTGTGAGATCATTCACACCTGCAATAAAAGCCTAAGTCGTATTGGAAGGAAACAAAAGGTTCGAACAAACGGTAACATTCAAGTTAAGGCTAGGTGTCGTGGTCCTTTCTATGTTGCTGTGTGAAACCAAAGAAATCATTCCAATATTCAAGGGGGGGCACAGACTAAAACCCAATCAAGATTCCTCCAACCTTTAAAGCACGCACACAGCGTTAGTTGGCAACACAGCACTCAGGTCTGTGGTCACGTGCAAGTGAGCAACGTAACACTCACAAGGTGGCTAAGAAATAAACAATACAAGCCAAAAGGCAATACAAGACAAATGCGCCCGCATTGTTTACACACACACTTCATGTTGGAATATTAGGAGGAAAAATAATGTGATTTTAGTTGAAATATTCAATAAAAATATGTGTTTTTTTAAAAGTCATATTATGAGAAAGAAACAAAAGAAAATAAAGTTTCCATTTTTGAAGATAAAAGTGAGTCATCCTTCCCCACTACGTAACCCATAACTTTTATTATGAGATGTTGGAGCTATTTTTTGATGTTATGTGCCCAGGGAGTGCCCCCTTATCATTTATTGTTAGTTTTAAAATGGAGCCGCTGTTACGGTTTGGCGTGTGTTGTCTGGACCCCAGATGCAGAGGCGAGAAGAGGCGCAGGTTTTGCAAGAGTCTTTAATGGACAAAACTTGAACAAAAGGCGATGGTGAAAAAACGTACCATGAAAAAGAAAACACAAGTTACCCTGGCAGAGGCAGGTAGCTGCTGGAGGCAAAAAGCAAACAGGCGAGAACGAGGCTCGGGCGTTTGTGTAGCAGGTACAATAATCCGACGCCTCACAGCTGGCAGCACTGGGCCTAAGTAGGTCGGTGTTAATTGGAGTCAGGTGCGTCCAGCAGCTCCGCCTCCCGCTGGGAGTGTGGGGTCTGAAGAAAGAGGGAAAACAAGGAGAAGGCAGGAACCAGACGAGGACATGGAATGTAACAGTATCCCCCCCTACCAATGGGCGCCGCCTGGCGGCCTACCTGGCTTCTCCGGGAAACGACCGTAAAAGTCCGCCAAGAGAGTGGGGTCTAAGATAAGGGCGCGAGCGATCCAGGAGCGGTCCTCGGGACCATATCCCTCCCAGTCTACCAGGTACTGGAAACCCCTGCCCCTTCTTCTCACGTCTAAAATGGCCTTGACCGTGAATGCTGGGTGACCGTCGACAAGCCTGGGAGGAGGGGGAGGCACCTCGGGAGGGCTCAGGCCGCTGGAGGTGACCGGTTTGAGGAGGGAGACGTGGAACGCCGGGTGGATCCTGAGGGAGTCCGGGAGGCGAAGCACAACGGAGGAGGGATTGATGATACGTTCGATGGTGTATGGGCCAATGTACCTGGGCTGTAACTTCTTGGAATCCGTGTGGAGAGGAAGGTCTTGGGAGGACAGCCAGACCCTTTGTCCAGGTTTATAGTCCGGAGCGACCGTGCGATGCCGATTGGCCAGGCGTTGGTTCCGCTCCGACGTCCGTGCCAACGCTGCCCTGGTGTGGCGCCATGCCTGGCGAGCACGCCGTAGGTGGGACGACACAGACGGAACTGCTGACTCCGACTCCAACGAGGGGAAGGCCGGAGGCTGATATCCATAGGCCCCATGGAACAGGGAGAGGCCGGTGGCAGAACAAACCAGGGTGTTACAGGCGTACTCAATCCAGGGTAGGTGGAGGGCCCAGGAGGCGGGTTGTCGGGAGGCGGGTTGGCACATCGGATGGCGGCCTCCAAGTCCTGATTGGCCCGCTCCGTCTGGCCATTAGTCTGAGGATGGTAACCGGACGACAAGCTGGGCGACGCTCCTAACGCCTTGCAGAAAGCCTTCCACACCGCAGACGAGAACTGTGGCCCCCGGTCAGAGACCACATTGAGGGGAATGCCATGGAGCCGGAACACATGGCGCACTAGCAGGTTTGCCGTCTCGAGGGCAGAGGGGAGCTTGGGAAGGGCGACGAAGTGGGCCAGTTTGGAGAATCGGTCCACCATCGTCAGGATGTGTTGCCGCAGGACGGTGGGAGGCCTGTCACGAAGTCCAGAGCCACGTGAGACCATGGACGGGAGGGAATGGGCAGCGGGCAAAGGAGTCCCGCCGGAGCCTGATGAGACGGCTTGTTCCGGGCACAGATGGGACAGGCTGCCACAAATACTTTTGTGTCCGCACGAAGGGAAGGCCACCAGAACCGCTGCGAGAGAAGGAACATGGTGCGGGACACTCCTGTGTGGCACGCCAACTTAGACTCACGTGCCCAGCGCAGTACCTCCGAGCGCAGTCCCGGGACCACAAACAGGCGCCCGGCAGGGCAGTTCTCTGGGCGGAGGTCGTCCTTGCAGGCCTCTTCAACCCGCCTCTCAACATCCCATTGCAGGGCCCCGAGGATGCGAGACTGGGGCAAAATAGGTTCCTGGCGAGCCTCTTCGGAGGAAGGGGAGTGCAGTCTGGAAAGGGCGTCTGGTTTGCCGTTCTGGGAGCCCGGGCGGAACGTCAGGGTGAAATTGAACCTAGTGAGGAAAAGGGCCCAGCGTGCCTGTCTGGGGTTCAGTCTTTGAGCGGATCGAAGGTAAGCAAGGTTTTTATGGTCCGTATGCACGATGAAGGGGACCTCTGAACCCTCCAGCCAGTGCCTCCACTCCTGCAGCGCCAGGACGACAGCCAATAGTTCCCTGTTGCCAATATCATAGTTCCGCTCAGCGGGGGTCAGGCGGCGTGAGAAGAAAGCGCAGGGGTGCAGCTTATGGTCGGAGGTGGAGCGCTGGGAGAGCACTGCTCCCACACCGGTGTCGGAAGCATCCACCTCGACAAAGAATTGAGAGGCGGGGTCAGGGTGAATGAGCACGGGAGCAGAAGTAAACAGTGTCTTAAGTTTTTCAAAAGCAGAATTGGCGTCTGGGGTCCAGTGAAAAAGTACTTTAGTGGATGTGAGCTTAGTCAGAGGTTCTGCAACTCGACTGAAATTTCTAATAAACCGATGGTAGAAATTAGCGAAGCCCAGGAACCTCTGAAGGTGCTTCCTCGTTGTAGGAGCGGGCCACTCGACCACAGCCTGAATCTTGGCAGGGTCGGCTTGGAGCTGCCCCTTCTCCACAATGAACCCCAGGAAGGAAACAGAGGGAGCGTGAAAAGTGCATTTTTCGGACTTGACAAACAGCCGGTTTATAAGGAGTCTCTGGAGGACTAGCCGGACCTGTTGGATGTGTTCCTCCAGGGTGGCGGAAAAAATTAAAATGTCATCTAAATAAATGAAAACAAAGCGGCCGAGCATATCGCGAAGGATGTCGTCGATAAGACTTTGGAATATAGCAGGGGCATTAGTGAGGCCAAAAGGCATGACGAGGTATTCGAAGTGACCGAGAGGGGTATTAAAAGCGGTTTTCCATTCATCCCCCTCCCGGATCCAAACTAGATGGTAGGCGTTCTGCAGGTTGAGTTTGGTAAAAAATTTTGCGGAGTGGAAAGAGTCAAAGGCGGAGTCTAGTAAAGGGAGAGGATATTTGTTTTTAACTGTGATGTCATTAAGAGCGCGGTAGTCAATGCACGGGCGGAGGGAGTTGTCTTTCTTTTCCACAAAAAAAAAACCCTGCTGCTAAAGTTGAGGAGGATGGGCGTATGAGGCCAGAGGCGAGCGAGGTCGAAATGTACTCTTCCAGAGCCGCCCTCTCTGGTTGGGAAATATTATAAAGGCGTGACACTGGCAGTGCTGCGCCAGGCAGGAGGTCAATGGGGCAGTCGTACGGGCGGTGGGGGGGGAGTAAGCGAGCGCGATCTTTGCTAAACACCTCCCGGAGGTCGTGATAGGCTGTAGGAATTACGGATAGGTCAATAGCTTTGGGGGTGGAGGAATGGGTGGCGGCGAGGCACGGGCGAGCAGCCTTAAGACAATGAATATGACAAAATGCGCTCCAGTTGAGGATAGCGGGTTTAGCCCAATCGATGTGAGGGTTATGCTTGAGAAGCCAGGTTAGACCTAACATGACAGGGGCTGAGCGAGATGGAATAACAAAGAACCTAGCGGATTCAAGGTGATTGCCGGATAAGCGTAGAGAGAGAAAATCAGTCTGATGGGTGACGTCAGCCAGAGGACGCCCATCGAGAGAGCGAACTACTTTAGTGGTGTGCAACGGAGTTACAGGGATAGAAAAGCGTTTAATAAAGGCTTCATCAATGAAGCAGTCGTCCGCCCCAGAGTCAATAAACGCCATGATGTTTATGTCCTTGTCGGACCAGGAGAGCGTACCTGGGAGTTGCAGGCGGCTGGCCGACAGCGTTGATGTAGCGCGGCTGGGTGCAGGGACCGGCGCCGAGGAGCTCCTACGCGGCGGGCTGGCTGCTGGAGAGCGATGGCGGTCCAGACGAACCGGACAGCGGGCGATGGGGTGATCAGCTTGGCCGCAACAGATGCAGAGGTGCAGCTGGTGGCGTCGACTCCTCTCTGCCGGCGTGAGGCGGCTGCCTCCAAGTTGCATGAGTTCGTCGCCCGGGAGAGCGCCGTGTGACTTGGTGTAGAAGTGGCGCACCCCGACATCGTTCGCGGCGTGGGGAAGTGTTGAGGGCGTCCGTCGATGGCCTTTATCCTCCTCTCGGGAGGCGAGGCACTGATCCATACGGACAGCCAGGGAAATGAGGTGGTCCAGGTCCGATGGGGATTCCACAGGGATCATGTGATCCTTGATGGCGTCTGATAGTCCGGAAAAAAAAGCATCCAGAAGTGCCGCGGGGTTCCAGTCACTTTGGGCTGCAAGTGCATGAAAGTCTATGGCGTAGTCCGATACGCTGCGCCGTCCTTGGCGGAGACGAAAGAGTGCACGCGAAGCCTCGCGGCCCGGCGGCGTCCGTTGAAAGACTTGTTCCAGAGTTCGGGAGAAGACGGCATAGGAGGAGCAGACGGGGGATTGGCGCCCCCATTCGGCAGTGGCCCAGGCCGCCGCTCGTCCAGACAGGTGAGAGGTGACAAACCACCCGGGCCCTTTCAGAGCGGAAGGCCCCGGCTTGTAACTCGAAATGCAGTTCACACTGAGTTAGAAAAGAGCGCACGTCACCGGTGTCGCCAGAAAAGCGCTCAGGCCTTGAGAGCAAGAGGCAAATGGAGGGCGAGCCGGCGTCAGGGGCCACGGGAAGGTCGGGGAGCGAAGGGGTCGCGTCGGTTGCAGGAAGGGGTGTGGAGGCGGCGCTGAGCTGAACGGCCGACAGGAGGGCGCTGATCTGGGCCTCGAGGGTTTTCAACCGAGAGTCCTGTCGCTCGGCCATGTTGGTCACACAGGCGCCCAGTGCACCAACCTGCTCTTCCTGCTGACCCATGCGATGCGCAAGGTTGTGGAGTGCTCGCTTGAGAGGGTCGGTCTCTGCGGGGTCCATAATCCTCTGGTCGGATTATTCTGTTACGGTTTGGCGTGTGTTGTCTGGACCCCAGATGCAGAGGCGAGAAGAGGCGCAGGTTTTGCAAGAGTCTTTAATGGACAAAACTTGAACAAAAGGTGATGGTGAAAAAACGTACCATGAAAAAGAAAACACAAGTTACCCTGGCAGAGGCAGGTAGCTGCTGGAGGCAAAAAGCAAACAGGCGAGAACGAGGCTCGGGCGTTTGTGTAGCAGGTACAATAATCCGACGCCTCACAGCTGGCAGCACTGGGCCTAAGTAGGTCAGTGTTAATTGGAGTCAGGTGCGTCCAGCAGCTCTGCCTCCCGCTGGGAGTGTGGGGTCTGAAGAAAGAGGGAAAACAAGGAGAAGGCAGGAACCAGACGAGGACATGGAATGTAACAGCCGCTTCTGTTTCATAACACTTCATCATGCCTTACCAAACTACCTTGGAAAATATTACAAATGAATCTGGGAATCCTACTTTGCGGAAATTCACTTATCACGATGGGGTGTGGAACCAATGAACCACCATGAATGAGGGACGACTGTACATTTCAGTGATAAGAAGAATTCATTGTCTTGAATTGCAATAAATGTCAGGATGTATTTGCTGTCTTCCAGGAGGACAACATCTCATCAATCACGACTGGTTGAATGTTGGCATCATGTGGCAGTGAAGGCCTGACTTGACTGGCTGCATACTGTATATAGGCTATACTGTACATACACTAGATGATATCACATCACGTTCATCAGCTCTTCTAAGTACTCTTCAGCACAACAACAATTACACCTCCAATTAAAAGGCCTCAAACACACACACACACACACACTCGTGGGGCCACATTTGATCTGGAGGAGAAATGTGCAGACCAAAGGTCTTGGGGGGTCATCAGGAACTCTTCATAACATGATTTATGAACTGGTGAATTCATGATTTTTCAACATGGCGGCTGCGGTGGGTGCAGCCGTGCGTGCTGGAGCAGTTGGTTGCTCTCAAACAAAAGCTGAGATTTTTGTTTATAAAACAACAGATGGGAGAACGATCATAGAGGATGAGCTTTTAAACTTTATTGTCATCAAAATGAGAACTTTGTCACAAGATCAAATCGTATTGCTGGTTTCAAGCAACTTCTCATCCGAATGGATTGAAGAGTCCAAACGGCTATTGTTTGAAATGTGCACGACTTCCATACGCTGCATCAGGCACAAAGGCTCACAAAAGGACACAAATAACATCAAAGACTGCCTAAAGGTACTTAATGAATGTGGTGAGAACATCCCAAGGTTCGTATCTCATAACCTGGATGAATTACCACCTGTTGGATTTGGCAACATGGATGCCTCGGCTCTGCTCAGTCGAATGGAGCGGCTGAATCGGGAAGTCTCGAATCTAAGAGCTGCTATGGAGACCCAATTAAACTTGAATGAAAACTTTGGTGCCACTACAGAGGCTATGGATCGCCGTTTGAAAGCTATCATGAACCTCCGCGGTACACCTCAGCGGACGGGTGGAGCGGCGGCACCTGTACTGGCAGAAGCACCAGCTGTGTCGGCTCCAGAGCCGGAGAGAGTGGACGTGTTGCCTCAGTCCCCGGCGTGGAGCACGGTTGTGAAAAAGGGAGCTCGGAGGCCCCCGAGAACCCCAGGAGGAACAGTGCAGCGCAAAGGTGGAATAATGGACACTCGTTGGCACCGCAGCTGAGAACACCATCCCAGTGATTAGAACTAAACTGGTGAGTGTTTTTGCCACTCGGTTCTCTCCAGAGCTTGATGCTGACACCCTGTCTTCCTATCTGGCTGAGAAACTGGGAAGCTGGTGACCTGTCGGAAAATTGACTCCAAACTCAACAGATTCAGTTCATTCCAGGTCACGGTCGAGTGTAACGAAGTGTCAGAAATATACGATCCACAACTTTGGCCAGCGGGGACGTATGTCCGCCGCTATTTCGAGGCTCGCAGACCCAAAGCTAACACTGGCGGCGTGGCACTTGGATCCGAGGGGCAGGCTGAGCTGCGGCGCTCTGATGACCGAGCTGTGAGTACACCTAGTGCTACGGGACAGCAGCTGTGCGTGAGCATGGGACCAATCTGCCCAAGTAAATGAACATTAATGTTGTGTCGTACAACGTGCGCGGATTGCGTGTTGGACATACGGAAGCAGACAAATCCCGTTGCCTTGTGGTGGATAAACTCCAGGCAACGTGTGATGTATTGTGCGTTCAGGAGACCTTTCTATCTAAACAAGACTTGGAAAGACTTAATTCCTGACATGAAAACTTCTATGGGGCAGGTGAATCTACCACTGACTGCAGCACCAAGTTAGTGCGTGGCAGAATATCTGGTGGTGTTGCAGTGTTGTGGCATAACAGATATGATCAATTGATTAAAGTAGTCAGACGTGATGCTGATTGGGCTATAGGAATAGAGTTCAGCTGTGGGGGTAAAACTTTTATTATACTAAACGTATATACACCCTACGAAAGTCCCCACAATGAGGATGAATACCTTAATAAGTTGGCCCATGTTTTATCATATGTTCAGGACAACCCTTCTACTTGTTTCTTCATCGTGGGTGACATGAATGCTGATGTGTCAGATTCAAAATCTACATTTTCTGATCATTTAAAGCGATTCTGCTCCAATAATGGGTTGATTCTGTCCAGTGAAGTACTCTTGCCACTGGATAGCTACACTTACATTAGTGAAGCATGGCACTCAACATCTTGGTTAGACCATGGCATCTGCACTGAAGATGCACATGACTCTATAGAGGCCATCAGGATCAATTAGGAGTTGGCAACATCTGATCATGTACCATTTTCTTTGTCCATAAATATGCGCAATTTACCAGCCCTCTTGCCTGTGAGTGACAACCCAGAAGAAAGGAAAATAAATTGGGCCAATTTGACCGAGCAAGATTTTCATCTCTACAGTACCCAGTCTAATATTTTATTGAGTAAAATTGAATTGCCAAAAAGTACAGTTACATGTCGTGATATGAATTGTAAGAATGTGCAACATGGCCTACAGTTGTGCTCCCTGTATGAGAAAATTGTAAAATCTCTTATTATCTCAAGTAAGTCTCTCAATGGAACCAAAAAATATAAAGCCAGGCCAGGCTGGAATGAATATGCAGAAGAGCTTCATGCTGAGGCCAGACGAGCTTTCAAACTGTGGGTTGAAGCAGGAAAACCTAAACATGGTCCCTTTTTTGACTATAAGAAACAGGCAAATGCAAATTTTAAATATATCCTACGACTTATTAAGACGAATGAAAATACTTTGAGATCAGACTCACTTGCAAAAAAATTACAAAACAATAGTCCTATTGAATTTTGGAAAGAAATCAAAAGATTGAACACTTTTAAAACATCTTTGCCAACAAATATTGGTGGGGCAAACGGACCAGATGAAATTACTCAGTTATGGCAGAAACATGACTATGAGCTGTTTAATTGTGTCAAAAGTAATTCCTTTGTGGTGGACAATGCAGACAAAGATGATGATGTGACTATTTCTGTACAAGAAGTCAATGAGATTGTGATGAAGCTTAGTAATAATAAGGCCTGTGGTGCAGACAAGATATCCACTGAGCATCTAAAATTCACCAGCAGAAAACTTTATCCTCTGTTAGCAATATGTTTTACTGGGTTTTTAATTCATGGTACCTTACCAAAGTCTATACTGTCTGTTATTTTAGTGCCCTTTGTGAAAAATAAAGCTGGAAAAATAAATAGTAAAGATAATTATCGTCCTATAGCTCTGGCAAGTACCTTATCAAAGGTCTTGGAAAAGGCTATGTTGAATAGAATGGAGAAGTTTATCATGACATCTGATAATCAGTTTGGCTTCAAATCCAAGCTTGGCACAGATATGTGCATTTTTGCCTTAAAGGAGATTATGGACCTGTACAACAGGCACAATACTACCATTTTCGTTTGCTTTATTGACGCCTCAAAGGCTTCTGACCACATAAATCATGAAAAGTTATTTCACAAATTGTAAAGTAGGGGTGTCCCAAAATATTTAATAAGAATGTTAGTGTTTTGGTATGCTCAACAGTCTATGTCTGTTAAGTGAGGAAACTTTGTATCATCTTCCTTTCATGTTGGTAACGGCGTGTGACAAGGCAGCATTTTGTCTCCCTGTCTTTTTAACATGTATATGGATGATCTATCTAAGCGGCTGAATGAATGTAGGACTGGCTGCCTGGTTGGTGATACTACCATAAACCACCTGATGTATGCTGACCATTTAGTGATCTTCTGTCCATACAGTGCTGGTCTACAGCAGCTATTAAGGATTTGTTCACAGTATGGCCTAGACTTTGATATTAAATATAATTCAGAAAAGAGCAACATCATGATTGTCAGGAGTAAAGAGGACATGAAATTAACTTTCCCTGACTTCTCACTGGCAGATAACATGTTAAAAGTCTATGATGAGGTGAAATATTTGGGCCATTACATATCCGCTGACCTGACAGATGATAGAGACGTTTATAGACAATGTTGTATGCAATATGCACAAGCTAATATGCTTGTTAGTAAGTTTTCTATGTGCTCAGTATCTGTTAAAACTGCCCTTTTTAAAGCATATAGTACTCCTATGTATACTGCCCACTTGTGGCAGCATTATAAAAAAAGCAGTATACATAAACTTCAGGTGGCATACAATGATGGCATGAGGATGCTGCTTAAGGTGCCCCGCTGGACTAGTGCCAGCCAAATGTTTGTCCAGGCGGCTGTACCAACTTGTGCTGCTGTGTTACGGAACCTCATGTACAGATGTATGTGTAGGCTAACATCCTCTGCAAACAGCATCATATGTGTACTGACCAACCCTGTACAAAGCTCAGTCAGCTTCTTTTCTAGTTTGTGGAAACACTGGCGCCTTCATTTATATAGCAAGAGATAGCCATTTTTAATTGTCTTTTTTTCTTTGTTTGTTTGTTTGTTTTGTTCTGTTTTTATATATATTGTTCTATGGACCATGCATGTGTCTGAAATAAAGTTGATGATGATGATGATGATGTAAGCGGTTGTAGGAGAAAGTGACCAGATCACCATAAGATCCTTCTTTTTTAACAATTCTTAGAAGGGGAACAACATAGTCTCCGATGTGCTTCCACAATATTGGTATAGACGAAAAAATTATATTGACCGCCGTTAATATCGCTGGGATATTTACTCACGGGATTTCCTTCTGTTTTAATCCATTCACCGGGTTCAAAACCGAGCATGTAGGACAGCGGCGCCTCGACCTTGATAGAATATTTACCACTCCCTAATATATAAATTCTTTTGTTTTATAGAATTGTAATAAAAAATTAGATCAATGTTTACTGACTTAAATAAAGCATTTATCTCCATCAGTATTAGATCAATACTGTCATAATGTCCCCTAGGAATTTTCATATACATTGGAGGGTTCGCTGGCTGCAAACCCTGCAATATTTCATAACCATTCTCACCCCCACGTATATTATTCCATGTATGACAGTACATTATTTCAGCTAAAGCGACCTCATAAGCTCCTTCTAGTTCTATAGGTTGTGACAATGTTATCATATAATTTGAGCCGGTTCTGCTCGGGAAAATGTCATTACAGGCATTCGACGGTAGTGTCACGTAGAAAGAGTCTCGCCCTGTCATTATGCTGTTTCCTGGTCTTACTTGTTTATCTTCTTCCTGAGCTCAACGACCTCTTTAGCAGCTAGCCAAGAGTCGAACTGACGAGGCCATCCTTGCCACCGGACTAAAACCATCTTCTGACCATTTTTAATTTTCCGGTCTAAAATTTCTTCTATGCGGAAAAGAGTGTCAGAACCAATTATCACTTTCTGCAGTTCTGGTTCATAGAATGTTCCATTCAGAATTTCACCTCTTATATCCCTTAATTTATAAACAGGAGGGACTCAGGGGATACGTTCGTTCACTATAAAATATTCATCGCTGAATGACTGTTCATACATTTTATCAAATACTCCACGGTATTTTGAAATCCGTACAATGTCTCCTTCTTTGAATTTAAATACGGATGGCTTTGCGCTCAGAGATAGTGTCCCATATAAATTTTCAAACACTTGCGAGGTCTTGCTAGGGGTTACCTCCGCAGGTTTCATTTTTATTCCACTATGATAACTGTTGTTATAGCTATCGAGTAAATCTTGAATTACGTCTATATACCTACGAGTGTTTTTTGCACTGAAGTACCGCCACATTTTTCCCTTCAATGTACGGTGAAATCTTTCCACCACTGATGCTTTCAGTTCACTTCCTGTTGCAAAGTGTTGAATGTTGTACTTCTTCATTAGTTTTTCAAAGAGTCGATTAAAAAATTCTTTCCCTGAATCCGTTTGAATTTTACCACTCTTGTCTAAAACTGAAGCAAAAGCCTTTGCAACTTCAAAGGCTGTCTTGTTTTTCAGTGGTCGTGCATAAGCTTTCTTGGAAAATACATCTATTACTGTAAGCAGGAATTTAAACCGATCATTGTCTTTAGACAGAGCACTCATATCACATAGATCGGCTTGAAATTGATTCAAAGGACGAGGAACAAAAACACGATTTCTAGCATAAGTTTTTTGTGCCGTTTTGTGTAAGGTATATGCATCCTCAGCTGACAACCAGTCTCGCACTTCATCCCCGCTAACTTTTTTCCCGTCTGCTCTTCTACAGCCTTTTGAAGTCTTTCAACTCCACCATAAAATCCAGCTCTTGCAGGATCATAATATATACTCTTCAGCATGCGTTCTGTCTTCTTTGAAGTCATGTCTACTAGTGAACCAAAAAAGATCATACGACAATGTTTTGACTTCGACTTTATTGATTACCACACATGATTAGTGAATACACAGTTAGTGATTACAATACATGTTTTATATTAAATCAAAAAAACACATTTTTTTTTTTCAAAATTGAAGCATGTAAAGCATTTAATACATTTAGCAACTGATCAACATCAACTTTATCTCCATTCTTCAGTTTACACACCGCTACATCGACTACATAAGTATACAAGACGTGCATAAGACTAGAGTTGAGACTACCCATAGAAATATTTCCGATAATGCCTCGTAATGGTGCTTCAAAACCATCGCTGTTTAAGTCTGACCCGAGATACACCAGATTCTGCCAGTGGTCTAAAGCACCCTTATCCCTCACAATGGCCATCACTCTTTCAAAACGCTCCAAGTCTTTTGTATCGACATCCCCGCTTGCCAGATATAACGATGCATCATTGATCCGTTTAGCAATTACATGTTTTAAAAGAAAACTGTCAACTGGTTTAGGGGATGGTTTAAAAGAATAATTTCCCATTTTGATGAATTAAGGATTCCAGAAACCGAGGAAACGCTGCAGCAGATCTTCCCTATCCGTGTCGTCTTCTATGTAGGCGCGCCTGATCTCTGCAACTTTCTCCAGAATGTTTTCTTCAGGCTTCAGATCGTAAAGAAAAGCCTCCGCTGCTCCTTCCACTCTAGCATCCAGTATGTCTAACCCAAGTAATTCCAATGTATACTTGAGAGCTGGAAGAAATTCCCATGTCATCAGATTCTCTGTTAACAGTTTAAAGTTAGTGTTGAAATATCCAGGTTCTGGGGGATAGAGACACGGATGCTGACGTTGAGAAGGGTGATCGACTTCACAGCCGTAATAGTCTTTTTTTATCTGCTTCTGCACCACCACTTGTACGGCGCAAGCCACACACGCCTTTAGAGTGTCTAGAAACCCGCCACTCACCGCTATCGGAGACTGAGGCGCGGGTGAGTCTGGAGGCGTCAGGACCGCGTTGTGTGCTCCTATGGTGTAGACTGGAGCAGGCGCTGGCTCTTCCCCGCTGTCATAATCTCCCCAGTATGGACAGTAGGATGGAGATCCGCATGTTAGCTCGCCATGGCTCTGTCCATTGTCAAGGGATTGGGAAAAACAACCGACTGTATACATCGGTGAGCCTTCTGCCACCTCTCGTTCAGTCACCTTGTGTGGAGAACTGGGGCTGGCTATGGGTCCTCCAGTGATCCGACCAGGGGTGAGCGCTATGTCCCCCTTCATCATGCACGCGTAGGGATCGGTCTGGTACTCATGCGCTTCACATGTCGTGACAAGGGTCGAATCATTCTCCTGATAGCCGTGGAAAAGTGGCCTATACATCTCAGCGTGTCCTGAAGATGTCTGAGAAATGTTTGACAGCCAGTTGAGAAGCTCTTCATCCCGGATTTCATAGCTGCTGCAGCTGGTGCTGCTGCTGCTGACGTTTTTTCCAGCAAGAGAGGCCAGGTCGTTGTCTGAGGAAAAATCAGCCATGATGAAGTAAAGTACTTTCTCTATTCCCACTTCTTCTGTATTTATATTTTAAAACGAGTGGGTGTGTCTGGTAGGCGGGTCTGAGAGGCGTGTCTTGTAGATGGAGGGCCTAGTGGGAGGCGGGTCTGGTAGGAGGGTTCTGGTGGGAGGGGTCTGAGAGGCGGAACTGGGAGGTCTTTGTAGAAGGCGGAGACCCGCATGCGTGATAGAATTACGCGGAATCAGTCTCTAATTCAGAAACATACCCTCTCCCGGCCAATCCATCAGCCTCCAGTTCTCTGTCAAAAACGGGGTTCAGATTTATCCGCCTTTTAGAACTAGTCATCCTCTGTCTTCCAACAGCGCCTTCAGCTCGAGTGGTTAACCTCTTCTCCAGCAGGTCATGCCTCCGCTTCGCACTATTTTGAGTGAAAAACAAACTTATTTCTTTCAAGAGATCACCCAGCTTTGGGAAGTATTCCACCTTGAACGCAAGGTGAATTGGGAAATTCCGCTCTTTCTCCATAACAGTTCTTGGTCTGACACTATTAGCATCAGAGGAGCCATATCTTACCATTAGCCAGATGTGTGATCTCGCACCTGATCACCATTGGATCAATGATACTCAGACTGTTCTCGGGATGCATAAAGAACAGACTAAGCAGAGTATGTTCATTGAACCCGCGCCAACAAGGATTTGTACAAGCTCCGGGATGTTCAGAAAATCTACTCCGACTGGACGGAGTAATCAAATGGAGCTTGAGGGAGCGGAAATCTCTTGCGGTGATATTCATTGACCTTGCCAAGGCCTTTGATACTGTAGCCCACGATCTCATCATTGATGCCCTTCGTCGGAGGGGGGGAGATGAGTTCATGCTGGAGTTACTTAAGGAGCTCGACAAAGGATGCTCGACAAGGGTCGGCACAAGAGAGAACGCAACAGGGCGGATAAGCATCAAAAGCGGTGTCAAACAAGGTGATCCGCTTTCGCCCCTGCTGTTCAATGTCGCAGTGGATCCTCTCCTAGACATGTTGGAACTTCGAGGGTGCGGGATTACGATGGGGAAAGCGTCAATGACATCCCTGGCGTTTGCTGCCATCTTGGAAACCTTTCTGCGGCTTCATCACCAAACCCGACGCTAGAAGACGGCTACTCTGCAGGAATGCAGACTGGCGTCTGGGTGATACCCCCATTCAAATCCTAGATAACGGTGATGAAGCAAAGTACCTGGGAGTTATGATCAACCCCCTTAAAGGTAGTAGGCCACCGGATATCCGCACTGCACTGAACGCAATGGCTCAAAATATCTCGCACGCAAAAATAAAACCCACCCAAAGGGTGTCCATTCTCCGAACATACGCAATTCCCAAATTGCTGTATGGAGCAACGCACGCCAAAATGTCTAAGGCACTATTGGATGGATGTGATAGAGACATCCGCCAATACGTTAAGAGGTGGCTACACCTCCCAGCAGAAACGACCAACAGTCTGATCTACGGGAGGTATAGGGACGGGGGCCTGGGAGTTCAAAGGTTAGGAAGAATGGTACCGGCCCTCCAATGCAAGAATCTGGTGCGCCTCTCACAATCCAGTGAGGAGTGCGTATCAGAGGTTGCTAAGAGGGTGGTCCCTGTCCCTACAATGGTGAACCTGTGGGAAAGGGCCACAGGTTCAAAGCATGCAGGCGAAGGTATAGTTGGGAGCCTGGTCATGCAATCCCTGAATAACAAGACATGGCGTGCTTTGGAGATGGACAAATGGTCTGGGTTAACGACCCAGGGTGTAGGTCAACATATGTTCATCAACGATGCGGTGAGCAATAGTTGGACCAATGACCCCGAAAAGGTCGGCTTCAACCAATCTAACTTCATTCTCGGGCTCAAACTCAGAACTAACAATCTGCCAACCCTGGCTACGACAAGCAGGGGAAGAGTGGGCAGCAGAGACATAACATGCAGACTCTGCAATGCCCATACCGAAACTCTCAGACATCTAGTAGGCAGATGTTCCGCATTAAAGGGCATGCGAATGCACTTCAAATTGATCTGTAGAGTAGATTCATATGGAATCACAGGAGTGAATTTACGTCCTCACCTTTTTCTTCCCTGACATCATCATGCAGGATACTTTGATACTCACTAGATAGTTGTTTTGGCATACAACTGTTTAAAAAAGGAAAACAAAACCAAAACTTGAACAAAGCAGATTCATGTTTGTTAAAGTGATAAGTCTAGAGATATTTTGAGACCCTTACATAATTCTTTCACTGTTTTATTTCTTTAGGTTACTCAACCCTTTGAACTTGTGGGTATGCATCTTATTGGGAAACTGACCACCACAACCAGCGCTCATACATACATATGTGTGTGTGATGGTGGACTATTTCACCAAATGGCCACAAGCTTATCCTCTTAAAACAAAAAGGGCAGAGGAGGTTACTGAACAAATGATCATATTTGTTCATCAGTTTGAGGCACCAAAGCGCATTCTCACAGACCAGGGGAGTGAGTTTGTAAATGCGGTACGCACTGAACTTATGTCCTTATTGTAATCTATTACTATTATAATACATATCTTTAAAATAACCAGTCTGTGTATGTGTTAACAGATCAACAAGAACGTCTGTAAAATACAGGGGATAAAAAGAAGCTTATGTGCTCCATACCACCCTCAAACCAATGGTCTGGTGGAGCGCATGAACGCAACCATACAGAAGTAAGGAAAGCCACTTTGTCAGCCAAGTTGTCCTTCACAAATGATATTGTTGAAGAGATTTGCAATATCATTTGTTTCCCTTTTAGGGCTCTTTGTAAATTGGTTGGGTCCAAACCACAAATGTGGGATGAATATTTGGATGCTGTGATGTTTGGGTTGCCAACCAAAAAACAGACAACAACAAAGTTCTCCCCCTACTGTTTAATGTTTGGTCGGGAAGCCCGCTACCCAACACAAATTCCTGAGGACTTTCAGGTTCGTGAAATACAGTCTTAGGTTTTATTGCATTATGAAGACTGAATGTTGTCATAATGAAATTAAATAAGTCACATATTTCCAGTCTGTTTTGTGTGTTACAGTAATCCCTCATTTTTCGCGGTTAACGGGGACCAGAACCTCCCGCAAAAGATGAAAAAGTAGGATTTGTCCCCCCCGGAATTTTCATGAATGTGTATATGGGTACCAGAATGTTTCAAATATGTAAACAGTATTTTTACAAAGATTACAACAGTACACGTATTTCCTTAAATCTTTAACTGTAAAACCTTATACACTCATTAACATTCATCAACATTGCCTTCTGAGAGAGGCAATGTGTTGGTGGCGGAGGAGTGGCTCTCACTTTACTCGTAGAGGCTTTAGATTCACTCGGATACTCAAGGAGACGAATCACTCCTGGAAGCGCTAGTACTGGCTTGGGGTTCGTCAGGTCCGTCAGCACCTTCTTCAGCCTCTCCATTGTCATCATCGGGCAAGATTTTGTCATAGAGAGCCTTTGCCTTTGTACTGATCATATTAGCGTCCAAACTCACTGACATGCCCATGGCATGTACAGTACAGTACAGTACGGTACAGTATAGTACAGTACGGTACAGTACATGCATGTAAAGCCTCTAAGTCAACTCATCTCTTTGTCTGGCATGCAGGTAAACCTTCTCTCTCACACAGCAACATGAAACAACGCCTTTTTCCGCAATATGGCTGCCGATATGGATGTATTTTTTCCATTTTTAGTTTTTGATGATTTAGTTTTTTTTCATAAATATGTTGAAAAAACCCACCAAGCACTGAAGTGAGAAGTGGCGAGGGATTACTGTATATCTGTATCATGAAAGTGTATCTTGAGTAACTGTCTATTTTACAGCTGGACAGCAGTGTGGAGGAAAGGATAGGAGAGGAGACGATTTGTGATGACATTAGGCGGCTTGATGAGCTCAGGGCCATTGGAGTGGTTAGTAAAAAAAATAAGTATTGACCACCTGAAACATTTCAGGCAGCAGAATCCCCGGATTCCCCACAAAATTGTAGCATCTGTCTCCACTGCCACAGGACTTGGAAGCACTGTCCCAGGTGCCTCTGTCCCTGCTGCCACAAGACCTTCGGTGATTGTCTCGGCCGCCTCTGTCCTCTCCGGCACAAGACCTTCAGTGATCGTCCCAGCTGCCACTGTCCCTGCTGCCTCTGTCCCCGCAGTCACTGTCCCAGATGCAATAGGACCTGCACGTAACGCCTCTCCAACTGCAGGAAATATCTCCTCAGGAGAAAGTGACACATACACAGACACAGAAATAAAAAAATGTACCGGTATGTTTATTTCACGTTTTGCCTTCACAAACAAAATGAATACATGTAGTGTTGTGTGTTGGGTATGCATGGATGTTAAAATGTTTTTCAATCAATGTTGGGTCTTGTAACAATGATGAACTAGTACTTCTCACTTTTGTAGATCAGCGGTGTGGACAGGGAGCCACTCCAGTGACCACATCATTTGATCGAAAATAGGAAATGACAGGTTGTATTGCTGGGACATTGCAAGGATTGCTCCTGACCAAGAGCTCGAAAGCAAGGTCAAATTCTTTACTTTTGAATGACTGACTTTAGATGCATTATTTATTTATTGAAAGTACTGATGGAAGAATGCGTGCGTGTGCATATATTTGTTGTTTCATTACTTGGTCTCACTAGGCACTACTGGGCAATATTTTAATCGTTGAGGATATAAATTTGTGTTTAAACGTGTTTATGTGTTGTGTGGGAATACCATGTGCTCTTTATTTGTCTTGAAGGTGATCAGTGCATACCTGACATTGCTAGTACAACAGTACAACAAAAACAACGTGGATCAAGCTGCTGTCACTGACAGCTACGAAATGACACGCATCTGGACTAAAAATACCTCCAAGCTCAAAGTTCGTAGAGAACATTTTTTTCTAATTCAGTAATGATTCCATCATTGCTTTGCATTGTGAAAATTTTACTTTATTATCCTTCAAGTTGTTTGTTTTGATTGATTTTCAGATGGATCCAATGCAATTCAAGATAATTGTGGGGATTTTCAATGAACATCATCATTGGATGCTAACGGTAAACCTTTGACTGTCACTTTGAAAAGCTGCAAAACAGTCCTTAATTGGTGACTGACATGAAGTTTAGGATTACAGTTTAGGAAACATTTTAAACAAAAATGCATCTGTTTTCATTGTCTCACTCAGTGGTAGTAGTGGAGAAGTTGTCAAATTAATGTTACCTTCCAAAATGCAAAGGTTATTTATCCTCATGAAAAGCGGGCCGTGGCTGTTTGTGGATCCACTCGGAGAATCCCAGACGAAAATAAAAAAGATGCCTGGAAACAACAAGGTAACGAAGTTAAAAAAG
Source organism: Dunckerocampus dactyliophorus (assembly GCF_027744805.1). NCBI lineage: Eukaryota > Metazoa > Chordata > Actinopteri > Syngnathiformes > Syngnathidae > Dunckerocampus > Dunckerocampus dactyliophorus. The sequence continues at coordinate 390,133 of NC_072824.1, forward strand.
CAGTTGCAAACATAAAACTGGTATAGACAAAGATTTATCATTTCTTCAAGGGCATTCATGCGGAAGAGGGATTGCAAGGTGTCCCCATGGACTTCAGAGTGATGGCACATCATGCGGTGTCTTTGCTTTGAAAGTGAGCACTGTAGTGGTTTCTTCCAGGTAGACCTTCAATGTTGACGGAATCAATCCAGCTCATGCACACATCATACAGTATATTGGATACAATATTTACAACCGATTTCAAGATGGTGTTCGCCCTGCACTTCTTTATTTACCGTAACATGTTGTGCTTATTATTCCACAACAGTTACATTTTTATAATTCATATATATTTATCTATTGTATATCATTTTCAAAAACCACTAATAAGCACACTTCTGTTAAAATACTATTTATATATTTTGTAATAAAGTTTTCATATAAAACATTTTTCCCTTCCTATTTGCTGTTTGGGACCTTTTCAGATGAAATGATGCCAACTACGTGAGAGGTGGGTGTCTCTGAAGCACATGGTGTGAATTACACACATGTAGGAGTCATCTCTGACCAAGGAGGGGTGCATGCCAATCTCGGCACGTCCAAAATCCTTCCTACTGAATCCTGCATGCATGCCTCTCTTTTCTATAAATGAATGAGCTTTGTACATTTTTTCAATATTTTGGCATTAGGTTGTTGATGTGTGAATGAGCAGAGCGCCATCAAGTGCAACAGCTTTATTTTTAATTTTCCACAAAGGCACTGGTGGGGAGTCTGTCAGCCCAACAAAAGAATATGAAACAGGTGAGGACTGTTGCATCACGCCTCATTCACTGTCTGCTAACAACTCTTCCTGGTGTCTTGGTCACACTTGCTTCCTTTCATTTGTAATGCAGTAAAAGTTCACCAGCTGTTGACCAGAAACTCAACAGGTAATTACGTGCACATTTCTAGTTTGTCATTTCTTATACAGAAACAAATAAATCGAGGGACAACTGTGGAACAAAGTGCCACAGCTACATTGTGAATGTCTAACCTGCTCCTCTCACCGCGTTTCTGGATATGCTAGAATCAAATGCTTCGACATATCTAACAAATATAAAGCCAAGAAATTCAAGCTTTCATATACTGTGTGCTTTGGGTGCTGTATAGTTACCATAAAGCTGACAAAACGTACCATCGCTCCGTTATCATGAAGTACTGTGCCGGAAGAATAGCACAGCGTCACATGGTTTAGGATTTAGTACTAGTAGTAGTACTTTATTAATCCCACAGCAGGGAAATTCACTTGTTACAGCAGCAAGCAAGATACACAAGTGAAGAATGCATAGTGACATAGTGAATACAAAATGGTTCAGGTGTTGTAGAGCCTGATAGCGGTCGGTATGAAGGACCTGCGGAACCTCTCCTTCTTACACCGTGGGTGTAACAGTCTGCTGCTGAAGGAGCTGCTAAGGGAACCCACAGTGTCATGTAGCGGGTGAGAGGTGTTGTCCATGATGGATGTCAGCTTAGCCAACATCCTTCTCTCCCCCACTTCCTCCACGGAGTCCAGAGGACCGTCCAGGACAGAGCTCGCTCTCCTGATCAGCCTATTGATCCTGCTCCTGTCCCTGTCCGTGCTGCCCCCTCTCCAGCAGCCCACAGCATAGAAGATGGCTGAGGCCACCACAGAGTCATAGAAGGTCCGTAAGAGAGTCCTGCACACACCAAAGGACCTCAGTCTCCTCAGCAGGTGGAGGCGACTCTGGCCCTTCTTGTAGAGGGCGTGGGTGTTGACGGACCAGTCCAGTTTGTTGGTAAGGTGAACACCCAGGAATTTGTAGCTGTTTACCAACTCTATGTCCGCTCCCTGGATGTTCACCGGTGTGAAGTGGGATGTTTTCCTCTGGAAGTTAATGATCATCTCCTTTGTCTTGCTGGTGTTGAGTTGCAGCTGGTTAAGCTCACTCCAGCTGACAAAGTCCCTGATGACCGTCCTGTATTCCAGATCATTCCCCTCTGAAACACAACCAACGATGGCTGTGTCATCGGAGAACTTCTGGATGTGACACTGTGTGGAGTTGTGTGTGAAGTCCGAGGTGTAGAGGGTGAAGAGGAAAGGGGAGAGCACCGTACCCTGAGGGGCACCTGTGCTGCAGAGTACCATGTCAGATACACAGTAACGGAGCCTCACATACTGTGGTCTGTTGGTGAGGTAGTCTATAACCCATGCAGTCAGGTGTTGGTCTACTCCCACACTCTCCATCTTCACTCTGAGCAGTGACGGCTGGATAGTGTTAAAGGCACTGGAGAAGTCAAAAAACATGACCCTCACAGCGCTCCCGCTGTCCTCCAGGTGTAGCAGTGATCTGTGCAGCAGGTAGATCACTGTGTCGTCCACTCCTATCCCAGGCCGGTAAGCAAACTGCAGGGGGTCCAGCTGAGTGCCCACCAGGGGTCGCAGGTGCTGCAGGATAATCCTCTCCATGGTCTTCATCAGGTGAGAGGTCAAGGCAACAGGCCTGAAGTGGTTAGGCTCCTTGGGACGTGGTGTCTTTGGTATCGGGACCACACAGGAGGTCTTCCACAGGGCCGGGACTTTCTCCAGGCTCAGGCTGAGATTGAACAAGTGCCTGAGAACTCCACAGAGCTGGTCAGCACAGTCCTTGATGATTCTTGGGCTAATGCCGTCCGGTCCCGGGGCCTTCCTTGCCTTGATCTTCTTTAGTTGACTTCTCACCTGATCATCAGTTATGGAGAGGGGGGTAGAGGATGGCTGGGATGGGGATGTGGGGGTGAAGAGTGGTGAGTGGGTAGGGGATGGAGGGGGGGCAGACTCAAATCTGTTGAAAAACAGATTGAGCTCATCTGCCCAGATTTTGTCCCCACTGGCTTGGTCTCTCCCCACTCCTTTGCCATGGCCTGTGATGGTCTGCAGGCCTCTCCAGACTTCCCTGGCATTATTCTGCTCCAGCCGCTTCTCCAGTTTCCTCCTGTAGCAGTCCTTCCCCTTCCTGATCTTATGCCGGAGTTCCCCCTGTACTCTGCGCAGCTCCTCCTTGTCCCCCGAGTTGAAGACCCTCTTCTTCTTGTTCAGCAGGGCCTTAATCTCAGAGGTCACCCAAGGTTTGTTGTTGGGAAAACACCGCACCAACTTGGAGGGCACAGTGTTCTCCACACAGAAGTTGATATAGTCTGTGATGCAGTGAGTCATGCTGTCAATGTCACTGCCATGGGGACTACAGAGCGCTTCCCAGTCTGTTGTCTGGAAGCAGTCTCTGAGCCTAGCACTGCTCTCCTCAGACCACTGCTTCACAGGCCTCTTCACAGGGGTTAACTGAGTGTGCGCGCTCCCGCGGCCTGCATGCAGATCTCGGCGTGCATGCAAAACTCAGCACAACACCGGCGCCGCAGAGGGTGTGGCCTTGGTTTTGGACCTCCACGTCTCGGGCGGGACGAGTGGACACCCGGCTGGTCTGCCATCGCTACCGACTGATGCCAGACTGACCCTTGCTCATCAGTGGGTGATGTCCACACACATTTAACACGTTTGCTAGAAAGGACACTGACTCATGCGCACACAATAATCATCCTTTCACGGAATACTGCCTGCCTTGATTTCTCCACCAGCACTCCTACTATTAACGGCAAACGAGTCAAGTAACTAGATGATTGCAACGTCTGAAGACATTGGTGGTGGGAAAAGTCAAATAAGCAAAAAAAATTACTATAAAAGGAAACATCCATCCATCCATCCATTTTCTATACCGCTTCATCCTCATTAGGGTCGCGGGGGCATGCTGGAGCCTATCACAGCTGAGCCTATCACAGCTATCACATGCTAATTTTAGCATGCTTGCAATGCTAACACGCTAACGTTAGCACACTACCACTTAACATGATCTTAACATGATAGCACCCTCAACGGTAACCAAATGGTGGAGGTATCAGTAAAAAACAAGAGGAAAAATGAATCGGCTCCCAACGATGCGAGTCGGCTCTTGTAGTTTACTTCAAAGATCCGGCTCTAAGAGCCGGTTCATTCGCGATTGACCCATCACGACGTGCAGCCGAGGAGCGACTGACAGCTTTGGAGGGGCACCTGGGGGACTCTTCAAAGAAAGGCCCACACCGTATGGCGTAGACCAAACACTTATGTAGAAAATAAATCTCCAACCATTCGAACATTCAGTCTTGGAGGTGATCTGAATTGGTTGAGAAATGAGAGAAATATGAACTTTGACAAATTCCCCATTCATTTTCAACGGGAGACATCTGTGGTACGCAGCTACACCGTACACTATACTGGACTACCATCTAGTGGCTCAAATGTGTACTACACTTCATGACAATTATTGAAACAATGGTCGAAAAAATGTGTTTGGATTAAATCAATGATCGACCAGCAAAATGTGTTATCGTGACAGGCCTAGTGATGTGTCACGTGATGTACTGAAACGCTGTGGGTTTTCAGCCTTGTTGTCACGTGTGAGTGTTTTAGTTTCCATGTTTACCTGAGATCATATTTATCCTCTCTTGTAGAAAAGTATCGTATGAACATTCTGGTCCATTTGGCTGAAAATGTGACAAATGTGGATTTACTGAGACGGTTCTTGTTTGCTAAACTGTTTAAAATGAAAAATAAACTGTTTAATTGCATTGTCATTGACTTGTGTGATATGTTTATGTAGCCCCCTGAAAAGGGGAATTATTGAACCAGGACAAACGGACACGATCTTTCCTCAAGCCACGTTTGTAATGACTGAAAACTGACTTCCACACATTTTACATCCATTAGCAGCTTCAACATAGAGTGACAATATTTGTGAAAAATGTTTCAACAACACACACAGCAACTGGCAAAATATTCCTATTCTACTAGTGTACTATAAAACGTACTTATTTCAAATGATAGTGTAACCCAGCTGTGTTTTTGTGCGATTAAAAGAAATGTTATTTTTCTATAGGTAATGTTCAGGGATTAATGCCACTGTCGTTATCAGTTAAATAAGGTGCTACTAAATTTTATACATTCGTTGTTTTATTATAATTGTATGTGATTGTCTTTATAAGAAATGGACGTCTTTACGACAGTATTGCGACAGTCGTTAATTGGTTACCATGGTGCCCCTAGTGAGCGCTGTAGGCTCGCACATGGTCAAAGTGTGTAGGAGAGCCACCTGTGTGTGCCAGGCCTGTCTGCTCAATCCATCACTGCATGACTTTATGCTGTTTTCCTGCTAGCGAATTGGATGTGAGCGACTGTTGCTGTTCCTTGTTGGCTACAGTGGAGGAAGAGGACACCATCCACATCCTTGTCATCATCATCGTCACCATCCTGCCGCTGCAGGAGCATCCCAGGCACCACAGCACACACTCATTCCTTCATACACAGCCCATATATACATGTATAGAGCTCTATAGACTCTTTAATTTTGTATGCTGGCCAGCAAATGTTAAATTGTGCTCAGGACATTCATTATTATATATAGATATTTTTTTTGTGTGTGTTATGTTTAAATGTTTTGTCCATGCATGTTGTTATGTTCGCTGACTTCTAGGTTGTGAAACAAAATAAGAGATGCATTTCAGTCCAGCAAATAATTAAATCTGGATTGATAGTAAACTGCTATCAGGACTCTGTTTTAATTACTCACTGGTTACATCCAAAGTAGTAAGAAAAAAATTGGCGCCCGAACAGGGACTTGAAGTGCATCTCAAACTGTAAAGCACTTAAAAGGTCAAACATTAGAACATATATATTACTTGCAAACTAAAGAAAAATATGGAGTTTTGTGAAAGGTATGGATTTGATCCAGAGTACACTGTACTTCTCAGAGGTGTTTCACCTAATGTGCAGCTAGCAGAAGTTAAAAGGGTTTTTGCTGCACAAGATGATGTTGTCAAAGTGCAGCATATTAGCAGTCTTTCCAGTGTCATGCTATGCCAGTTTAGTGAGGATATAACCCCAATGCTCTTAGACGAAGAGTATCAGGTTGAGGATTCATGTTGGGAGGTTATTCAGGTAGATAAATACTGTCCACCCAAGTCTTCAAGTGAGCCACTCAGAGAGGATGTAGTGCCCCTTGCTCGTGTCATTGGTGACCTAACTGCTAGTTTTAGTGAGCAAGTTAATGAGTTGGCCCTAGCATACAATGTGAATCCCACTACTCTACGTCATGTAGCAATGAAACATTCAGGCGTGAAGATGATGGAGACAAGGGGCCGGCAACTTCAACCCCGGCTGCTGCCTTTGAAACACATACTGCACCCAATCCAAGGCTCGCTGTCCCACACCATACTACTCCGCCATCAAGTGCTACACAGGCCCCTGATGACACCTTGCTTGTCAACCCACTGCCCGCAGATGTCACGAGAGTGATTGTGGAACATATTGTGAAACATGATCCACTGGTGTCTTTTCCTGCTCCCAGAGAGTCACGCCTATTTTCTGGAAACTCTCCCAAACCTTCTACAGAGGTAGACTATGGCATATGGAGGCTTCGAGCTAAGCAGGCACTAGACGACTCTAGTCTGTCAGAGGCACAGCAGCGTCGTATGTTACTCGACAGCTTGCTGACCCCTGCCTTAAATGTAGCTCTCTCCATTGGAGCACAAGCATCACCCAGTGCTTAGCTCCGTGAACTAGACAAGGCTTATGGTAATGTTACAGGAGGAGAGGAGCTGTACATCCAGTTCCTAGAGACTCACCAGAACAGTGGAGAGACAGCATCCGACTACCTGCGTCGACTCCAAACCCTTCTGCAGGAAGTTGTTGAAAGTGGTGGTGTGGCTAAACAAGATGCTGACATGCAGCTATCGAAGCAGTTTCGCAGAGGTTGCTGGGATGACTTTTTGATTGCCACCCTGCATTTGAATGACCTTGCTACTCGGACTCTTACCTTCTCCGAGTTACTGTTCAAAATTAGGACTAATGAAAAAGAAAGTCAGTTAAAGGAAATGAGGAAAAAGCGACAAGTGGGCGGTGTTTCAAACAAAGTTTATACTAAAGCACATTTAGCTCCTGATGAGTCAACATCTCTTTCCTGCAACCAACACCCAAGGCTGCATACTCTGGACACGAAGCGACTCGAGGAGAGGATCAGTCAGTTGGAGGAGGAGCTTCGGAAAAATGCATGTCCACCGAACGAACAAGCCTTTAGAAATGACCGTCCTGTGAGAAAGCTCCCCCCTCGGGCTAAAAATAACACCACAACAACAGTCTTGAATGTTCCCACCCAGAGTTTCACAAAGGGTAGGAATTTCTGCTACAATTGTGGCGAAGACTCGCATATGCTGCCACAGTGCGCTAGCCCAACAAATGCGGTGCTGGTGCAAAAGAAACTTTGTGAGAGACACCGAGGCAGACAGGACAGACGTTCACTAACCCATCAACAGCAAAACCTCCAGCAAGATCTGTCTTTAAACTAGTAGGAGCTCCAGCTGTGGAGCAAGCTGGAGCTCATTGCCATACAAGCTTCCATCTTTTGAGTCAGCGTATGCATAATCCCTCAAATGAGAGCCAAATCTCTGATGTCCCAGAAGGCCTTGTGGGAGAGCCTTGTGATAGTGAAGCATGGCTGGATGGAGTGAAATGCAATTGCATTGTTGATTCAGTGTCCCAAGTGACAATTATATCTCAGTCATTTTATTTCCGATATCTTTCCCACAGACCGTTGTTCTCCACTGAGAAGGTGCTTGACATTGAAGGTGCAGCTGGACAAAGAATTCCTTATGTGGGCTATGTGGAAGTGGATATTCGGTTCCCTAAAGGTGCATGTGGCACAGACAAATGCTTTCACATTTTAGCATTAATAAGCCCAGACCAATCTTACAACAACAAGTACCCTCTCCTTGTTGGCACAAACACACTGCGCCCGATGGTTAAGAATTGCCAAAAGCAGGGTGGAACACAGTTTCTGGAAGTTCTTCCTATCCAGGCTAACTGGGCAATGGCTTACACCGAATGTTCTAAAGCTACCGACTCACAAACAAAAGATGCCAAAGTTCTGCGCGTGACTCTGAGTAGCAAAGTACCTGTACGTATAAAGCGTGGTGAACTTCGCACAGTGAAAGGCAGCTGCCACACTAAATCACCTGAGGGGTTTCAGGCGCTTGTAGGGGCTACAGATGAAGTTCCCACACCAGGTGGTCTGATTGTCTATAATCAGATAGTGGATGTAAAATCTGAATCCCACAACAAATTTAAACTGGCTGTACGAAATATGTCCCAACGTGACATTACCTTGCATCCAAAGACAACCATTGCTGAGTGTTTCTTAATTGACTGGGCTGTGCCTGTTGTGCTCTCTGACCAGAACACCCTGTCAGATATGTCTGAGCCGCAAGCATATTCCCTGCTGGTGTCCCAGGATGAAAAGGTTAACTCAGCTGTTGATGCCCTCCATCTGGATTTCAGTGACAGACCCATATCACCACAGCTGAAGGAGCACATAGAGGCTAGAGTCATGAAAGAGGTACCCACTGCATTTGCGAGACATGATTTGGATGTTGGCCGTATTGCAGGGATCACCCATCGCATAGAACTGGAAGATAATGTACCATTCAAGGAACGAACAAGGCGTGTCTCACCTGCAGACTTCAGTGACTTGAAACGGCATCTTCAGGACCTCTTAGCAACAGGCATCATAGAGGAATCACAGAGCCCCTACGCCTCTCCAGTTGTTCTTGTCAGAAAGAAAAATGGAGATCTGCGGATGGTGGTGGATTACCGCAGGCTGAACAACCTGACCAAAAAAGATGCCTACCTGTTACCTCGTATAGAGGAAACATTCACCTTGCTGTCAGGCTCTAAATGGTTCACTGTACTTGACCTTAAGAGCGGGTATTACCAGCTTGATGTTGAGCCAGCTGACCGACCAAAGACAGCATTCACCACACCTTTTGGTACGTGGCAGTTTCGTAGGATGCCACAAGGCTTAACCAACTCTCCAGCCACCTTCCAGCGAACCATGGAGAAGGTGATGGAAGGAATTAATCTTCAAGAAGTGGTTGCTTTTCTTGACGACCTCATAATATTCTCAAGCTCCCTTGAAGAACATGAAGAGAGATTGATGAAGGTTCTCAAGCGCCTTGCCGATTTTGGTCTCAAGTTGTCCCCTTCTAAATGCAAATTCTTTCAGACCTCAGTTAAATACTTAGGCCATGTAATTTCTGCTCAAGGGATACAACCAGATCCTGACAAAGCTGCTGCTGTAAAAGAATGGCCCAGGCCACAAACAGTCAAACAACTTCGGTCATTCTTGGGTTTCACTGGGTACTACAGGCGTTTTGTGAGAGGTTATGCAAGTATTGTCAGGCCTTTAAATGACCTGTTGAAAGGAGATCTAGCTCCGAGGCACAAGAGTTTTAATTCTTGGCCAAGGAAACAGTCCCAGTCACTTGGGGAAAAATGGACATTTGAATGTCGAGCTGCATTTGACACTATCATCAGTAAATTAACATCAGCACCTGTTCTTGCCTTTGCCAACTGGCAGATTCCATATTTGCTCCATACTGATGCCAGCCTGACTGGTTTAGGTGCGGCACTGTATCAGGTCCAAGATGGTCAGACCCGTGTTGTGGCTTATGCTAGTCGTGGTCTTTCTAAAAGTGAAAAAAACTACCCCATGCATAAACTGGAGTTTCTCGCCCTTAAATGGGCAGTCAGCGAGAAATTTCATGACTATTTATATGGGGCCCAATTCAAGGTACTGACGGATAACAATCCTTTGACATACGTGTTGACTAGTTCAAAGTTGGATGCCACAAGCCACCGGTGGCTCGCAGCTCTGTCAATGTATAACTTTGACGTTCAGTACAAGGCTGGTCAGCACAATGTTGATGCTGATGGACTTTCTAGGAGATCTCATGAACCATCGCCAGATGATGAGGAGTCTCAAGAAATGGACCAGAGAATTTCGAGCATGCTAGATCGGGTTAGCTTGTCACCCGGTGAGTTCCAGGTCCTGAATGAAGAGACAGTCAACACTCTTTGTATGTGGCATGGTATCAATGCCAATGCAGACTCACAAAGCGAACAACAGGATGCTGACAGTGTGATACCTGCAGTGGAAACGCTTTTGTGTGATGATAGTGCGGTTCCAGATGACTTGGAAGACCCATGTCCTGGTCAATCTTCCTTACCCGGGATGTCTATGGAGGACTGGCATCGGTTGCAGAGAGAGGATGTGTCCTTGGCACGAGTGATTGACATACTGGAAATGGAATCTGACACTGAGACACTAGAAAGGAGGTGCGAGGAGTCCGAAGTAGTTCTGCTACTCCGAGAGCGGCAAAAGCTACGTTTATTGGATGGAGTGTTGCACCGAAGAGTCTATAACCAAAGAGGTGAACCTTTTCATCAGCTTGTCATGCCCAGTAGTCACAGAGAGAGAGCATTCCATGGTGTCCATGACGGAGTCGGTCACATGGGCATTGAAAGAACGGTGGAACTAGCCAGAGCAAGATTTTACTGGCCGAAAATGGCTAAATATATTGAGGCAAAGTGTAAAAGCTGTGAGAGAGATGTGAGACGAAAAGCTAGAGCTCAACGAGCTTCTAAACTGGTCAACATCAAGGTTAGTGGTCCTCTCGAGTTAATTTGCATTGACTTTCTGACATTAGAACCCGACACAAAAGATACTAGAAACATACTAGTTGTGACTGATCATTATACAAAATATGCACAAGCCTATCCAACAAGAGATCAGACTGCCAGGTCTGTTGCGACTGTGCTGTGGGAGAATTTTATCAGTCACTATGGCTTTCCTCGTAGGCTACACAGTGATCAAGGAGCTTGTTTTGAATCTGAACTTGTTGCAGAGCTTTGTAAACATGCTGGTATAGTCAAGTCCCGCACAACACCCTACCACCCAAGGGGAAACCCTGTGGAAAGGTTCAACAGAACTCTGCTTGATCTGCTGGGTACTTTGGAGGACAAGAAAAAGGAGGAGTGGAGGAAATATGTGAGGCCACTTGTACATGCGTATAATTGTACGAAAAATGATGTAACAGGTGAAGCTCCTTTTCTTCTTATGTTTGGACGAGAACCACGTCTCCCAATTGACCTTTGCTTTGGTATTAGTCCTCAAGGCCACAATCCCAGAACACATTCCCAATATGTGAGGGACTTAAAGAAAAGACTCAAACATGCCTATGAGTTGGCATCAAGAAATGCTGAAAAGAGACAGCTATTGAATAAAAGGCGTTGGGATGCTAAAGTGACTGCTCTGCCGTTGGAAGTAGGTGATAGAGTCCTGGTTAGGAACTTGAGCCTCCGAAAGAAACACAAAATCTCTGACAAGTGGGAAGCAACTGTTCATGTTGTTGTTAGACAGCCTGGTGAGAGCATCCCCGTCTATGTTGTCAAGCCTGAAGAAGGTGAGGGCAGAGAGAGAGTCCTGCATCGTGACATGCTTCTTCCATGTGGGTTCTTACCTGCATCATCTGGAGAGGACGAGAGGGCCAATGTGGTGCATACCACTCTGACATCAGCACTGGAGGAGACAGATGGAGGAAATCCTGTGGAGGATCAATCTTTAGTGGAAGTTGACATGGAACGGGAAGCCCATGACACGACTCTCGATGCCCTGGAGCAAACTATGTATCCATCACAACCTTCTTTGAATCCTGATGCCCCTGAGTTCAGTTTAGACGTGGTGGATTTGTCAGATGTGGCTACAGTGGCTAGTCCAGCCCTGTCACAAGTTAGGCCTCAAAGGAATAGACTACCACCAAAGTATCTCAGTGATTATCAGCTTGGGTATAAAGCTCATTGCAGACAACACAGTCTCTGTACCCCAAATCAGCAGACATTGTTCCACAGTTTCATTATGTCTTTGCAACAGCAAATTGCTGGGTTAGTGCAGTCGTTAGCCCGTGGTAGTGACGGGGACGTCACATTCTAAGTGGGGGAGGATGTAACCCAGCTGTGTTTTTGTGTGATTAAAAGAAATGTTATTTTTCTCTAGGTAATGTTCAGGGATTAATGCCACTGTCGTTATCAGTTAAATAATGTGCTACTAAATTTTATACATTCGTTGTTTTATTATAATTGTATGTGATTGTCTTTATAAGAAATGGACATCTTTACGACAGTATTGCGACAGTCGTTAATTGGTTACCATGGTGCCCCTAGTGAGCGCTGTAGGCTCGCACATGGTCAAAGTGTGTAGGAGAGCCACCTGTGTGTGCCAGGCCTGTCTGCTCAATCCATCACTGCATGACTTTATGCTGTTTTCCTGCTAGCGAATTGGATGTGAGCGACTGTTACTGTTCCTTGTTGGCTACAGTGGAGGAAGAGGACACCATCCACCTCCTTGTCATCATCATCGTCACCATCCTGCCGTTGCTGGAGCATCCCAGGCACCACAGCACACACTCATTCCTTCATACACAGCCCATATATACATGTATAGAGCTCTATAGACTCTTTAATTTTGTATGCTGGCCAGCAAATCTTAAATTGTGCTCAGGACAGTTTAAGGGACATTCATTATTATATATAGATATTTTTTTTGTGTGTGTTATGTTTAAATGTTTTGTCCATGCATGTTGTTATGTTCGCTGACTTCTAGGTTGTGAAACAAAATAAGAGATGCATTTCAGTCCAGCAAATAATTAAATCTGGATTGATAGTAAACTGCTATCAGGACTCTGTTTTAATTACTCACTGGTTACAATAGCACACACATCACAGATACTCCAGCAAATACACACATATATTAACAAGGAGACTAAATGTTCCTCTTCACAGTATTACATCATAAACATGGCGGTTCTCTGAACATTAGCTTCAGCTCGTTCGGCAGTGCCGTTAGCTTTAGCATTAGCTCGTTTAGACCTCGTTAACTTGAAATACACGCATACACCGTAACACATACACATTCCATAACACCTTTAAACATTCAATGACACATTCATAAGCATAAACTACTTCTTGGGAAAATGAGAATTATTGAATCAGGACAAACGGACACGATCTTTCCTCAAGCCACGTTTGTAATGACTGAGGAGGAGGAAGTGAGGTGTTCTTAGTGTGACCCAAAAGCGCTAACCGCCCCCTGCTGGAGCCCTCCAGTACTACAATAACTATTGCTTTTTCTGTTACAATAACATTAAGCCAAAAACATTTGACTGTACTCTTACTGCTGCAACTAACAACATTTTAAGCATGAAATAGGTACCATATGAGTATTAAGGCAATTATTAAACATGACTGCTACACCCACATAGTGCCTATTATTCAATCTGTCACATATACACACAACAAAAATAGAAACACAACACTTTCGTTTCCACAATATCACCATTTCTCTCAAATATTGTTGACAAATCTGTCAAAATGTGTGAAAGCGAGCACTTCTCCTTTGCTGAGATCATCCATCCCGCCTCACAGGTGTGCATGTCAACATGCTGATTAGACACCACGATTAGTGCAACCAGAGCTGTTGCTCGTGTATTGAATGTTCATTTCTCCACCATAAGCCGTCTCCAAAGGCGTTTCAGAGAATTTGGCAGGACATCCATCACCTCGTGTTGCAGCAGGATAATGCACGGCCCCATGTAGCAAGGATCTGTACACAATTCTTGGAAGCTGAAAACGTCCCAGTTCTTGTATGGCCAGCATACTCACCGGACATGTCGCCCATTGAGCATGTTTGGGATGCTCTGGATGGGCGTAGACGACAGCGTGTACCAGTTCCCGCCAATATCCAGCAACTTGGCACAGCCATTGAAGAGGAGTGGACCAACATTCCACAGACCACAATCCACAACCTGATCAACTCTATGCCAAGGAGATGTGTTGCACTGCATGAGGCAAATGGTGGTCACAGCAGATACTGACTGCTTTTCTGAAATCCTTGGTGTCAGCCGCTAACTGCACACAAACTCACAGTTTCCTCCTCCTTTGGCTGAAAGCAACATGTTGGAGCCTGAAAGAGCACATTAAAAGGCTCTTCTGATGTCTCCAAAGTCAAGCAAAGCAGCAGCTCCCGTTAAAGCAGCCAATATTCCCAAATAGGGAAGTGGAATCAACTTGGGAGTCAGGTGGTTCGTTGGTGTGATGGGAAGTTTGCACATGAGGGAAGATATGACGTCATCATGTACACTTACACCTTTCAGCATTCAGCATCCTGTGTATTTACTGACTTCTGGGCCGTGGGCAGCACTTGGAGCACCACTACTTTTGTGAATCTTGGTCGGTGTCCGGCTTGTGGCAACTTCCACTCTATTTGGCTCGTTGGCTCAGTGTTGAGGGTGAGCGATGGTGGTTGAGGAGAGAGAGGCAGGTCAATGCGTTACAACAGTCAGCCCCAACGAGCCACGTCGGCCTAGCTTGACAAAGATCTCACTCCATCCCAAAGATGGAGTGGTGGCTCATGATCGACGTGTTGGTGACCCCTGGTGTAGGCTTTGTCTTTTAGGTATCCCCATAAAAAAATCTAGTGGTGTGAGGTCAACAATACCCGCCTCCGTCCAAGGAAGATCTCATCAAGGAAGGATCTAACATCACCATGGTAGTGTGGGGGTGCCACATCTTGCTGAAAATAAACTCCTCATCTTAAAAGTCTTCTCCAATACTTGGCAAGACAGACTGTTGCAGCAAGTCTATACATTATTTGGGACACCCTGTGTGTGTGTGTGTGTGTGTGTGTGTGTGTGTGTGTGTGTGTGTGTGTGTGTGTGTGTGTGTGTGTGTGTGTGTGTGTGTGACTTTTGGGGGAGAGGCGGGGTACACTGACTGGTAGCAGGGCACATATAGACAAATAGACAATTTAGAGTCTCCAATTAAACTAACATGCATATTTTTGGAATGTAGGAGGAAACTGGAGTAGCGAAGGCGAAGTGAGCCCCCCCATACTCTGTTTTGTTTGGTCACGTGGTGGACATCTGATGACTTCGGAGCAACGAGGAGGTGAGAGCATCCCGCCTGTAGAAGGAGCCCATTTGCCACATATCCTGACTAGATGAGGGCTGAACACAAATACATTTGATTCCCCAGTGTCTCCCCCCAAAAGAATACCGCCCTGGCCAAAAGCCGGCCCCTGTCTTAGGAAGGGGAGCAGAGAAATCGGTGCTGCAAGAGGGGCAATTGCCCATATGGCCCAGACCCAGAACTGCCACTGCCAACATGCTAACATATAAAAGGTGTACACCATGAGTCCCATTGCCATCTTCTTCCATGATCATTGATTAGTGGTGAGTAGATATCCATTTTACACATTAAATGTGTGTGAGTGTGTGAGGCATACTGTATTTAGGGGAGGAGCTGAAAATGCCCGGCTGTACCACGTGACCGCTTCGGGCAGTGGTTCAGATTTTGGCGTGAGGTTTGACGGCAATATAAACCCCTCAGGCTCCATTCAAAATGGGGCTTTTTGATGAGGAGTTTCAGTCATTTCAGCGTTTGGATAGAGGTTATAGAGTTTGGATAGCATTTATATAGTTTGGAGATAGTTTGGAGATTTCGGAGCGTGAGGAGAGACTAGGTAAGAGAATGGAGCCAGTGAGGAAGAGGAGGATATGAGCTAAACGTAGCATTATTCCTGACACATGAGGTTTGTTTATGGAGAACCTTATTTTTCAACTGTTTAATATTTGTTCAAAGGTGAGGTGTTTGTTGCGTTCCAAGGAGTTGGGGTCCAATCACAACACCTCATCCATGCTGTGCCTTCATGAGAATAAGGAGGGAAGTGGAGCTTCAGCCAGCCAAGGTAAGTCATTCCAGGCTAGCACCATTTTTCCATATTGACTGTTGTTTATTGTGTAAATAAAGATGCTTAACATGAACATGAACTTCATTTATTCTCTTTTAACCAGCCACCAGAAAACAAGAGCTGGGTGAAGCCCTTGTCTCCATGACATTGAAGGACACACAGCCCTTCAGTATTGTGGATGATGTTGCATTCAGGACATTTGTGTCCAAATTGGATCCCAATGATGTTCTCCCTACAAGGCAGGTATGTAAGGCTGCATGCATGAAACGAAGGAGTACTTTATTGGACGTTACACAATTCAGCACTATGTATTTTTCCTTGAGGCTCTTTGGTGGAGGCCAAGTATGAGTCAGCAAAGGAGAAGGCTAAGGCTGGAGTGGAGAAGGTGGCTGCTGTTAGCCTTCATCTGATAAGTGGACATCCATCAATATGGATGCCTACCTGGCTGTAACACGCCATTTTGTGGATGACAACACCAGGCTTGGTTCAGTGCTGATGGGCATCGTCTGGACACCAGTGTCACGGAAGCACAAAAGACCCAAAATGTAACTGCAGAAGCCACTGTGGAGGTCCAGCGCTACCTTTCTGGACCAAATATCAGCAGGCTGGAAAACCCTCTGGTGTACTGGGAGAGGCCAAAACTGTTGTACCCAAATTGATATCATCCGCCAATTGCATTTTTGTGCACGCCAGTGTCTTCTGTCCCCTGTGAAAGGGTGTTTTCAAAGGCTGGAGAAATTGTGTCAAAAAAAAGAAACCGTTTCAAACCAAAAAGTGTTGAGAAAGTGTTATTTGTGTATAAAAATGAATGAAATCTCCCCTGTCCCGTACATCATTGTCCTCGTTACACAAGCATATTCAGTACTTCTTCATAGTTCCACAAGCACTTCCACTGTCCTCTGCCTGCCATTTTTCTAAAGTGGCAGAAAAACATGATGACACAACCTGCCATGTCATATGATAGTACCATTTGGTACACAAAATGTACACAAACACAATACATTCAACAACTATTTTATTACACACAAATGTGGTCATTTATGTAGAGACATGATTTGGTCATACAGTTTTTGTTATTCATGGACACAACAATTCAATGAATCTACACAATGTGGTTCAGATACAGCTGCCTGTGATTACACACCTGGCCAGTAGGGGGGTTCGTGTGCACATGAAGCTTCGAGAAACGAACCCTTTTTAGAACTAATTGGCTCACGTGGTTCGATGCACATGAGGATTCATCTCATCTTCACTACATTTTAGTGAGCAGTTCGTACCAAAGGAACAGATTTCTGAACAGAGAAGAAATGTCAAACTGACTCTCTGATTCTCTGCTATGGACGAGAATTAATGACTTTACACTTTTATACCCACTCAAATCCCAAAAATATCATCATCATGATTAATGGATATGTTTCTCATCATCGTGGGAGGTGAGACCATTGACTTCTAGAACACATTTCTCAGGTCACATCATAGAAATGATTCCTAAAAGTATAGTCTCAACTCAACACTGGATTCCGACAGGAAGTCATCTACATGACTACCATTTTCACTCGTGGGACTCATGTAGTTTACTCCTGTAAAAATACACTTCTTGAATTTAAAACCAACCAAGTACGTTTACGTTAATATTGACTAATTCCGTCTACTTAATTCCACAATTCTACAATTATATGCCAGTGCATATAAGACCCAGAATGCTTTGCGAGAGCTGCTGCGGTATTTATGAGTTGTTTTTAAAGGAAATCACGAACTGCAAACGTTCAAGTGATCAGCCAATTCTTAGCAGCATGTAAAGCATGTAATGACATCACTAGTGGCCATACTATTGGTGGCGCTGGGGGTTCAATATTCACTTTATACGAAATTCATATGAAATTCAGCCACGGAGTTTTTAAACCTGCAAAAAAAGCAAAAGAGGTCACGCCTGCACTGCACAGCCTTTTGAGTAGAAGACACGTGTATGCAGCATTCTTTTGCGCCTAGTTACCATTTTATGCCCATTAACTCCTAACATAACACTTATTTCTCAATATGCAATGATGCTGATATTTTATCACGATTTATCACGGAAATGTGGAATGACTTGTCGTCGAGAGAGACACTTTGGAGGACGACGTTGTAATTCGACCCTCCAACCACTAGATAGAGCCATAGCTCCATAGTAGTTTTTCCCATCGGCCGCTCTAATGTGGTTTTGGGGACTGGGCTCCTGGGTTTCCAAAATAGCCCACAATAATTGAAATCCGTCAAGTAGCCAACTATATTTTTGTACAATTATTAGATACGTTTTAAGGCTGTAAAAACGCTCACCATACACTTTATCCACTTTTATCAGACATTTTTCTCATAACATTTTATCACATTTCTCTCTTCTCTCAAAGTTAAAATTTTGTTTGAATTTGAATGACTTACGGGATTGGACACAAGAAACCGACTCATGCATTCACTCCTCTGATCGTCTTTGTTGCTTCTACAGATGCACTATGGAAAGTGTCCTTACCGCCTCCATCACTGTTTGGTACGGTAACTGTACAACACGTGATAGGAAGGCACTCCAGCGGGTGATCAAGACCTCACAGAACATTGTTGGGGCAGCCCTCCCCTCACTGCAAGACATTTATAAATCTAGAGTCCTACGAAGAACACACAACCTCATCAAGGACAGCACACATCCACAACACTCATTATTCACACTCCTCCCGTCAGGCAGACGCTACAGGAGTTTGAAGTCCAGGACCACAAGGCTGGCAAACAGCTTTTACCCACAGGCCATCAGGCTTCTCAACGAAGTACTCACACACGCCGCACGTAACACACGCACACACTCATAGCACTTTATTTATTTATTTATTTATTTGTATTCATGTCTCTTCTGTTGTTGTTGCTTAATTTATTGGTGTTTATGTTTCTGATGTTCTTATTCTTTTTCTTCTGTTTTTCTTTCTTTCTTTTTTGGGAGAATGAACAGAACAAGAATTTCACTGCATAGCAGAACCACCAGTTTTACTGTGCATATGACAATAAAACTCTTGAATCTTGAATCTAATAAAAGGGAAGTAGGAAGGAAGATCCCAAGTGCCAAAGACAGGTCCTCACACACTCCATGCAGAAACATTTTCATGGGAGCACAGGCCCACAGGAGTGTAAGTAGTCATCTACTCTCTGGTCTGAGCAGTGTACTGTAGGCAAACATGGATTTACTGAGTGATTTTATGAAGCAACATATACAAGTAGATTTTCGAATAACTGTTTGAATTGATGTTTATTGATTGAATTATTAGCTGAGTCCCTTAAAATAAGTACAGTATAGATGGAACTGTTTAATCAGTCTAACAACTTAGTGAAACAAGTAGTTTCTAGAAATAATGCTGCTTTTAAAATAATTTAGCTGAGAAGATGAACAACTGTTTTAGTGTGTCAAAGGTTAAACAGAATTAGTGAAGTGCTAACACAAAGTGAAGGCTAGCCAGGACCAGCAGCCAGATAAGGGCACAAACTAGTCCGAAAGCCTTGAGATAGACAGGGAAGTATATGATGGTACGCTACATGAGTGTAAACAACTCAGTGACTATCACCTGCTGGCGTTACACAACTTCCTCAAAGAATCCGGGAGAAAGTTATCTTTGGAGAGACTGGCGCAAATGGTCTGAGCCAAACAAATGCCTAAGTCCTAACGGACCTAGGCGGAAATGCAGGCCGAGGCGGCTGGAGCCCCAAAGCGGCTATAAAAAGCGTGCAGAGCCGCTCGGATGATTTTTCAAAGTGTCAAATGAATGGGAGTCAATGGCGCGGAGTACCCAATGCGCAAAGAAAGTGCTGAAAAAATGACAAAGTGTCAGATGAATGGGAGTCAATGAGTGTTTTGGTTGACCAGGAAAAAACGCGTTTACGGGAGAGGGCAAATCAGCCGAGAGGGGGGGGGGGGGGGGGGGGGGGGGGTATACTGTACCCACTCCCGTAAACACCATTTTTCCTGGTTGACCAAAACACCTCCAGCACGATTTCGGAAACCCAGTTTTTAGAAACACTGACCTCCAGGGGAAAGACCGAGAAAAGCACTATTTTGATGCCGCTTTTGGCGCACTGAAACACGGACGCAAGCTGGGCCGGGCCGCTGTGGGGAAACCCTTGAGGTTATTTTCTAAAAACTGGTTTCCGCGTCCCCCGGGTGCCCTGATGGGCTGCGCAAGGCGGCCTGGGCTGCCCACCCCAACAGAGTGCTCCGTTGGGCCGCGCGCATGGCAGGCATCCAAGGAAGACTCATGAGCAGCGATGATTAAGAGACATGTGCTGCAATTTTGACAAAGTGTCACCTCTCAAGCATTTCCAAGCGTGACACAAACAAAAGGGAACGGTAACTAATAAGAGTGACTTGTGTATCCATTTTCTAAGTGTCACTCCACAGCTGGCACCCAGGCTGTGTGACGCAGGTGTCCGACGAGGAGCGCCCGCGATGGGCCGCGTCACCTCCGGATGAAAAAATCCAAAGGAGCACGTTGGTGCTTCGTGGGAGTTGGCGCACGCGATAGACGACTTCTGGCGGCCCTGGCCGCACCTCGCCAGCGGGTAAAGACGACCGCGAGCGCCCTGCTGCGCCGATGGAGCTGTCCGAGGAGTGGGAGCGCCTGCGATGGGCGGCGTCCGGCGGACCCTGGCCGCGCTTCGCCTGCGGGTCGCTCTCCATCTCCGGGCGGCCAATCAGAGGTGTCAGAAAAGCGTGTGCGCCCGCGATGGGCGGCATCCAGGGGCCCCTGGCCGCGCTTCGCCTGCGGGTGCACGCCTGCGGGTGCACGCCTGCGGGTGCACGCCTGCGGGTGCACGCGCGGTAGCTTTGTCCGCGCTCCACCTCCGGGTGGCGAATCCAAAAAAGCAGCACTTTGGTGCTACGAAGGTGTCAGAAAAGCGTGTGCGCCCGCCATGGGCGGCATCCGGCGGCCCCTGGCCGCGCTTCGCCTGCGGGTGCACACTAGGAGCGAGGCTGCTGCTCGCTCCGGCGCGGTGGCTGGATCCGCGCTCCACCTCCGGGTGGCGAATGAAAAAAGGAGCACTTTGCTGCTACGAAGGTGTCAGAGGAGTGTGAGCGCCCGCGATGGGCGGCATCCGGCGGCCCCTGGCCGTGCTTCCCCTGGTCGCTCTCCACCTCTGAGTGGCCCACTCCAAAGAAAATAAATGAGTCCAGCTCATTGGAAGGCAAGCTGAGGCTCCGGCGCGGGTAGAGGGGCCCGCGCCTCGACTCCGGGTGTCCGATAAAGAGGAGCCGAGTGCTCATTGGAGGCAAGTGGGACCTCCAGCACGGTAGCAGGGCCCGCGCTTCACCTCCGGGTGTCTGATAAAGAGGAGCCGAGTGCTCATTGGAGGCAAGTGGGACCTCCAGCGCGGTAGCAGGGCCCGTGCTTCACCTCCGGGTGTCCGATAAAAAGGAGCCGAGTGCTCGCCCGAGACAAATGAGATTCCCGCGCGGCCACCCGGGGGCCATTGCCCCCCCCCGGCCGCGCTCGCACACACAACCAACCCCCTGATCCCCCACTGACCTAACGGTAAACCAGACCCGCCCTTGGAGGGCCCCCGCTGGCCGGCCGTGGTGCCGGTGTTCGGGCGGACGGCTCCTCCAGCCTGCGGGTTGGCCTCAATGGGCAAGTGCAGATGGCACTCGTGAAACCAAAGATTGCCGAGGCAGCGGTTCGCCGTCCCCTCGTCACACGCGTGTCGCACTCTGCCCGACCTATCGGTAGCGAGATCGAGACGACCCGTCTGACCCAGTTGTCCTCCATCGGCGCCGCGCCGGTTCGGCCCCCGCATCGCCGTCATCTCTCGGGACAGGTGCCCGCCTGGGCGGTTTAAGGTGCGTAGGAAGCAGCGACAGCGGCAGGCAAGTTCGGAAACACCCTTTTTCTTAACCTCAGGCAACCGCGCAGCGTGAGGGCGCTGCGTGGCGGGCCGCCCCTCTACTGGACTCGCAGCAGTTTGCGACCACCTCTGAGCCGTGACGGAGGCCCGGCGAAGGGAATGCCCCGGCTACGCCACTAGCTGCGTCCCAGGGAGAGCCTGGGAGCCGGCGCCATGCCGTCCCCCTCCACGGCGACCCGGTGCAAGCCCGGGGGGGCCGCGCGCCGTGCCCCTGTCTATCTTTCTTCCTCCTTTTTCCAGCGGCCGCGGCCCCACGTCCGCCATCCCCCCCCCCACCCCTTGGTGCGACGCGAGTCTACCTGGTTGATCCTGCCAGTAGCATATGCTTGTCTCAAAGATTAAGCCATGCAAGTCTAAGTACACACGGCGATGTACAGTGAAACTGCGAATGGCTCATTAAATCAGTTATAGTTTCTTTGATCGCTCCACCGTTACTTGGATAACTGTGGCAATTCTAGAGCTAATACATGCCCACGAGCGCTGACCCTGGCGGGGATGCGTGCATTTATCAGACCGAAAACCCATGCGGGGCGCCTCCCTCCGGGGACCGCCCCGGCCGCTTTGGTGACTCTAGATAACCTGGTGCCGATCGCTGGCCCCCCGTGGCGGCGACGTCTCATTCGAATGTCTGCCCTATCAACTTTCGATGGTACTTTGTGTGCCTACCATGGTGACCACGGGTAACGGGGAATCAGGGTTCGATTCCGGAGAGGGAGCCTGAGAAATGGCTACCACATCCAAGGAAGGCAGCCGGGGAGGTAGTGACGAAAAATAACAATACAGGACTCTTTCGAGGCCCTGTAATTGGAATGAGTACACTTTAAATCCTTTTGCGAGGATCCATTGGAACGTTGGCTTGGACCGGCTACCACATCAACCCGGAGCAGAGGACCCCCACTATCAAGTTGTGCTTGATTAGGACGGGCGAGTCTGCTTCTTTTAGATTATAGGAAACTGACCTATTAGTGCTACCTGCCAGAGGGGGCCACCATCGGTCAACACTTTATGTTGATGTTCGGATGGAGGGTTGCCCTCAACTGCAGAAATTCAGAGCGTTTTTGTAACCAAGCTGCTTTGTTGTGACACAACGTAAGTCGACCGCACAGGCTGGACCCAAAAGAAGTCTGCTAAGGGTAGACAACTATGGTAATGGTTCAGCAGGAATAAATGAATGGATGAACAAGTGTGTGGTTCTCCTACTTGTTCATACATGAGCCAGGATCATCACCTGCCTCAATTGCCGGCAGGGTCAGAGTGCAAGACCCGCCTGCCGGCAAAGATGTTCTACACGCCCAGCAATAGCCTCAAATCCAGGCTACATCATCTCAGAAAATGGGGCGTGACTAGCCCCAGACCGAGGAACCCCCGCAACATAAAATTGATGCGGGCCCTAACCAAAGGCTCTGACAACAGCAGCGAGACTCCGGGTACCCCACGCAGGAAGGTCTCTTGGTCGCTGGGAAGAAGGGTTCTCTTCCCTAAGGAAGACAGGCAAGTCTCCATGATTGCCCTGTCATACACCAAGCGGGTAGAGACCCCTGCGGAGCCAGTTGGAAAAATTCTGAGCGATATTATAATAGGCATCAGGGTTCCTTGGTCATCTGAACGGTGTAAATTCGATGAAGTGGTGCTGGAAACTGCTGCTGCAGCAGCGGGCCACCTCAGAAAGAAACACCGGGTGCGCAACATCTCAATCTTCTGTAGAAGATGTGCTGGCCTGTATCCCTCGCTGAGCGTGGCGTCCCGTCATGCTCCCAAATGCGGCGCTAAAAGGAGGTTAAATTTCACCCAGGGTGAATTTGCCTGTAATCATTGCTCGCGGTCATTCCGAATGGCAGGTGGGCTATCACTTCATCTTAGAGGAAACGATTAAGAGGACCGAAAAGAGCAGATGTGGCCCGCGGCTGGTTTGGCGCGAGGAGGAAGTGAACACCCTGCGGGCGATCAGAGGAACAGGGGGACCTGAGCTGCTCAAAAGAACAATGGCGTCCCTGCCTAGGTTCACAAGACTGCAAATTGTGAACAAGCTAAAATCGCTTAAAAGCACCAAAACCGAAACTCCCAATACAGAAATCACAGAGATTAAAAAGTGGCTTAAGGGGGCATCCCACGCGGGGGTCAGAGCGGTGGGTATGAAAGATCTCCTGCAGGTAAACTTGTCACTAATGGAGTGCGAGTTTAGGGAGGCCCCCGAGCTATGGAACGAAAAAGGGACAAGGTTGATGTGCAGGAGAGCGATCAAGGAAATGGGCCGACGTGGAAGGTGGGAAGCGTCGGCCAAAGGCAGGAGGCCAGCCGTAATTCTGAAGAGAGCTCACCACAGATCGAAGTACCTCATGAACCAGCAGGCCTTCATGTCTAACAGAGCTGAATTAGCCCACCAAATCCTCGGGGGCGTGCCACGTAAGCCATGTCCGCTACCGCGGATGTTGGTCCAGGAACACTACCAGGGCGTATGGAGCAAAGCCCCGTCGTTCCAGGGGCTAGGAAGGTTTGGTTTGCTTCCTAAAACGGACAACTCTCCGCTGTCATCTCCCATCCTAGCGGGCGAGGTCGTGGCACTGCTCAGAAAAATTAAACCTAATTCTGCTGCGGGGTGCGACGGGATCAAAGTTGGGAACATACGACGGGATAGGGATGGAAGGAAATTAGCATACCTGTTTAACAGAATGCTATTCCAAGGCAAAGTGCCATCAGCACTTAAGCAGAGCCGCACCACCCTGATCCCAAAAGTGGAAGACCCGGCCGCCTTGCAGCGAGTAGGTAACTGGCGCCCAATAACAATCGGTTCAATGGCGCTGAGATTGTTCTCTGGATATGTGAACAATAGATTAAAAGAGGTGTGCCCATTGAACCCGTGCCAACGAGGATTTATTCAAGCACCAGGCTGTTCAGAAAACCTATTGCTACTTAATGGGGCCATTAAATGCTGTGTGAACGAGCGGAAACCTCTGGCGGTGGTATTCATTGACCTTGCTAAGGCCTTTGATACGGTGGCTCATGAGCTCATCATTGAAGCCCTCCATAGAAGGGGGGTGGATGAGCTCCTGCTGGAATTGCTCAGGGACCTCTACAAGGGTTGTTCGACGAGGGTCAGCACAAGGGATGGCACGACAGGGCGAATAGACATCAAAAGTGGAGTCAAACAGGGTGATCCACTTTCGCCCCTGCTGTTCAACATTGCGCTGGATCCACTGCTGGACATGCTTGAACTGAAAGGGAGCGGGATTAAGATGGGGAAAGCGTCAATGACGTCCTTGGCCTTTGCTGAGGACCTGGTGTTGCTTAGTGAGACTGAGGAGGGAATGAAGCGCAATCTAACCATCTTAGAAACATTCCTGGAGTTGACGGGCATGAAGGTCAACGTCAGTAAGTGCAGTGGCTTTTTCTTAAAAGCCAACAGGCAGCGAACGGTTCAACGTGTCGGGGCGGATTGGCGCTTGGGCGACACACCCATATGGATCCTGAACGGAAACGAGGGTGTGAAATACCTGGGGGTTGAAATACACCCCCTTAAGGGTATTATACCGCCAGACACACGAACTGCACTGAACACGTTGGCTCAACACATTTCACGAGCGAAGATTAAACCCACCCAAAAGCTAGCGATCCTCCGCACATATGCAATTCCAAAGTTGCTGTATGGGGCTGTCCACGCAAAAATGTCCAAAACGGTGCTGGAGGGATGTGACAGGGACATCCGCCAGTACGTCAAGAGATGGCTACACCTTCTGCTGGATACGGCTAACGGCCTGATCTACGGAAGGTTTAGGGATGGGGCCCTGTGCATGCAAAAACTTGGAAATATGATCCCAGCCCTTCAATGCAAAAATCTGGTGCGCCTGCTGCAGTCAAATGAGGAATGTGTATCAGAGGTTGCAAAGAGGGTGGTCCCCGTCCCTACTGTTGTGAACCTGTGGGAGAGAGCCACAGACACGAAGCACGAAGGCGACGGTACAGTGGGAAGCCTGAACGTGCGTGCAATGGGTAGCAGGACATGGAGGATCGCGGAGGTTGAGAAATGGTGTGGGTTGTCTACACAGGGGGTGGGCCAGAGGATGTTCAGAAATGACACGGCCAGTAACAGCTGGCTAGGGGACCCAACAAGTGTTGGCTTCCACCAGTCCGACTTCATACTGGGACTCAAACTAAGAACAAACAATCTGCCAACCCTGGCTTCGGCGAGCAGGGGGAGAGGGGGCTCCACTAACACATCATGCAGGCTTTGTGGCGCCCATCCAGAAACTCTCAGACATCTAATGGGTAAATGTTCTGCATTGAAAGGTAAGCGAATGCAGAACCCCAACAAGATCTGCAACCTACTAGAGGCAGAAGGCAAGAGCAGAGGATGGAAAGTGAAACCGGAAAAGAGATATCTGCTCGAGTCGGGTAAATGTCTAGTCCCGGACATTACCTTCTCAAAAGAACATCAAGTGGTAGTGGTTGATGTTGCCGTTTGTTTTGAAACATCCAATGAGTACCTAGAAGAAGTCGGATTGGGAAAAGTGAGCAAATACAGCTGCCTTAAAAAGGTCATTACATCCACGGCCCCCCCCACAAAATCTGTACAAATTTTGAGCTTTGTCATTGGCGCCCGCGGCAAATGGCCGAGGATTAACAACAAAGTGCTAGGCGCGCTGGGTACCTCAAAACCAAGAATAAACTCGCTGGCTCGTATGATGTCCAGGAGGGCCCTGCTCCACACATGTGACTTGTACAAATTATACAGGAAGCTGACTAGAGCGGGGATCTAAGGTCCTGGACAAAGGAGCACAGGAGTTGGCACATATGAACTGGACAGCTGACCGGCAGGTGCGGCGGGAAACTGGTCCATGTTGCCGGGTCCCGCTCAAAGGTTCTTCCCACGTGGGAGTTTTACCTTGACACCGTCGTCACAAAGCAACATGGATCAGCCGGTCATTGAACTAAAGAAGGAAGACTAGAGTGACACCAACCCCTCAGAAAAAAACAAAAAAGCCCGGGCCGCCCAACCCAGGTGGCAGTTGTCATGCGGAAAGGAGGCGGTGCCCATCACATCCTGCTCCGGTGCAGCAGAAGGCGGCATGGAGGACTGCACCAGAGGTGGACGCCATGAACGCACGACACATAGTGTGGAAGTGGCAGTTCTTACAGGGGTGGGATGGCCCGGTTCACGGAAGTGTGACAGCTGCCGTCCCTTGGCAGGTGGCTAGCAAGAGAAGGGGAGAGGGGCTTAGGAGGAGTTCATCGTTCAGGCTGCGTACGTCACAAGACAGGTAGTGG
The DNA here is from genome assembly GCF_027744805.1 of Dunckerocampus dactyliophorus. NCBI lineage: Eukaryota > Metazoa > Chordata > Actinopteri > Syngnathiformes > Syngnathidae > Dunckerocampus > Dunckerocampus dactyliophorus. Next base: position 416,988 of record NC_072824.1, read on the forward strand.
GGCGCGGGCCCCGTCGCCGTGCGACACTAAACTTCACAAAAGGGACGTCGGATACCCAAGTTTTTTGGCCCTGTCCGGCTACTGGGTGGAAAAAGGTGATGGAAAGCCTTCGGAACCCACCCAGGCTACTCTCTACGCTTTTTGATCCTTCGATGTCCCTATCATTGTGAAGCAGAATTCACCAAGCGTTGGATTGTTCACCCACTAATAGGGAACGTGAGCTGGGTTTAGACCGTCGTGAGAGAGGTTAGTTTTACTCTACTGATGATGTGTTGTTGCAATAGTAATCCTGCTCAGTACGAGAGGAACCGCAGGTTCAGACATTTGGTGCATGCGCTTGGCTGAGGAGCCACTGGTGCTACGCTACCATCTGTGGGCTTATGACTGAACGCCTTTAAGTCAGAATCCCGCCTAGACGTGACGATACCAGAGCGCCGGGGCTGATCCGGCTGGTCTGGGATAGCCGGCGCGCCCGCGCCGGCGAGCAGAGCCGCTCGTGACTGGGCCGGGGTGCGGCCGGACGATGGCCGCCCCCTCTCCTTCCACACGCACCGCATGTTGGCGGATGACCCGGTGCTAAATGACTTGCAGACGACCTGATTCTGGGTCAGGGTTTCGTACGTAGCAGAGCAATTCCTTCGTTGCGATCTACTGAAAGTCAGCCCTCGATCCAAGTTTTTGTCCGCCTCGGACTACAGGGGAGGCCGCGGCGGCTTCTGCGGCCCGCGTCCGGTTGCCGGCGAGCCAGAGTACCCAGAAAGGAGGGGTGGAAAAATAACAAAGTGTCAAGGGAGCAAGGCAGAAACTCAGGCCGAGCTTCCTGGAGCCCAGGGGCCGCTGTAAAGTCTGTGGAGAGCCGGTGTGTCCCTGGATGAAATGAGAAAAAGGGTGAAAAAATGACAAAGTGTCAAGGGAGCGAGGCAGAAACACATGCCGAGCTTCCTGGAGCCCAGGGGCCGTTGTAAAGTCTGTGGAGAGCCGGTGTGTCCCTGGATGAAATGAGAAAAAGGGTAGAAAAATGGCAAAGTGTCAATGGAGCAAGGCAGAAACCCAGGCCGAGCTGCCTGGAGCCTCAAAGCGGATAGAAAAAGCGTGGAGAGCCGCTATTAAGCCAGACGCCCTCTGGCGGACACAGGCAGGAGTTGCAGTCAAATCGCGGAAATATGACAGTGTCAAATGAATGGGAGTCAATAGACGAGAAATGTGCGAAAAAATGACAAAGTGTCAAGGGAGCAAGGCAGAAAAACCCATGTCGAGCTGCCTGGAGCCCAGGGGCCGCTGTAAAGTCTGTGGAGAGCCGGTGTGTCCCTGGATGAAATGAGAAAAAAGGTGAAAAAATGGCAAAGTGTCAAGGGAACAAGGCAGAAACCCATGCCGAGCTTCCTGGAGCCCAGGGGCGGTTCTAAAGTCTGTGAGAGCCGCTGTTGCCCTGGATGAAATGAGGAAAAAAGGTGGAAAAATGACAAAGTGTCAAGGGAGCAAGGCAGAAACTAAGGCCGAGCTGCCTGGAGCCCAGGGGCCGCTGTAAAGTCTGTGGAGTGCCGGTGTGTCCCTGGATGAAATGAGAAAAAGGGTGAAAAAATGACAGAATGTCAAGGGAGCAAGGCAGAAACCCATGCCGAGCTGCCTGGAGCCCAGGGGCCGCTGTAAAGTCTGTGAAGAGCCGGTGTGTCCCCGGATGAAATGAGAAAAAGGTGAAAAAATGACAAAGTGTCAAGGGAGCAAGGCAGAAACCCATGCTGAGCGTCCTGGAGCCCAGGGGCGGTTCTAAAATCTGTGAGAGCCGCTGTTGCCCTGGATGAAATGAGAAAAAAGGTGGAAAAATGGCAAAGTGTTAAGGGAGCAAGGCAGGAACCCATGCCGAGCTTCCTGGAGCCCAGGGGTGGTTCTAAAGTCTGTGAGAGCCGCTGTTGCCCTGGATGAAATGAGAAAAAAGGTGGAAAAATGACAAAGTGTCAAGGGAGCAAGGCAGAAACCCATCCCGAGCTGCCTGGAGCCCAGGGGCCGCTATAAAGTCTGTGGAGTGCCGGTGTGTCCCTGGATGAAATGAGAAAAAGGGTGAAAAAATGACAAAGTGTCAAGGGAGCGAGGCAGAAACCCAGGCCGAGCTTCCTGTAGCCCAGGGGCGGTTCTAAAGTCTGTGAGAGCCGGTGTGTCCCTGGATGAAATGAGAAAAAGGGTGGAAAAATGAAAAAGTGTCAGGGGAGCAAGGCAGAAACTCAGTAGTATTTATTTTATTTTTTAAGTATTTATTTTTGCCCTCATCTGAGGAACATCCATCTATTTGTCTATCGACTATGAAGGTCAAACAGGCTTATAGGCTGGCTGTGGCTGCGACCGGTGGCACAAAACAGCCAGAAAAACCATACGAGCAGCAAAGTGTGCACACACATCCGAGACCGTTTGCAGAAGCACAGTTTGACCAGTGTCGTCTTTAAAAGGAAAGTTTTCAGAGAGCTTTCCGGCTTACGGCCATACTACCCTGAGAACGCCCGATCTCGTCCGATCTCGGAAGCTAAGCAGGGGCGGGCCTGGTTAGTACTTGGATGGGAGACCGCCTGGGAATACCAGGTGCTGTAAGCTTTTTAGGCTCTTGGCTTTCAGCAGAGGGCGCTGTTTCCCACTTCTTGGAAAACGCCATCACTTTGAATGGAGGAAGAGTATTTATTTTGCCCTCATGTGAGGAACATCCATCTATTTGTCTCTCTGCTGTGAAGTTCAAACAGGCTTATAGGCTGGCTGTGGCTGCGACCGGTGGCACAAAACAGCCAGAAAAACCATACGAGCAGCAAAGTGTGCACACACATCCGAGACCGTTTGCAGAAGCGCAGTTTGACCAGTGTCGTCTTTAAAAGGAAAGTTTTCAGAGAGCTTTCCGGCTTACGGCCATACTACCCTGAGAGCGCCCGATCTCGTCCGATCTCGGAAGCTAAGCAAGGGCGGGCCTGGTTAGTACTTGGATGGGAGACCGCCTGGGAATACCAGGTGCTGTAAGCTTTTTAGGCTCTTGGCTTTCAGCAGAGGGCGCTGTTTCCCACTTCTTGGAAAACGCCATCACTTTGAATGGAGGAAGAGTATTTATTTTGCCCTCATGTGAGGAACATCCATCTACAGTATTTGTCTCTCTGCTGTGAAGTTCAAACAGGCTTATAGGCTGGCTGTGGCTGCGACCGGTGGCACAAAACAGCCAGAAAAACCATACGAGCAGCAAAGTGTGCACACACATCCGAGACCGTTTGCAGAGGCGCAGTTTGACCAGTGTCGTCTTTAAAAGGAAAGTTTTCAGAGAGCTTTCCGGCTTACGGCCATACTACCCTGGGAACGCCCGATCTCGTCCGATCTCGGAAGCTAAGCAGGGGCGGGCCTGGTTAGTACTTGGATGGGAGACCGCCTGGGAATTCCAGGTGCTGTAAGCTTTTTAGGCTCTTGGCTTTCAGCAGAGGGCGCTGTTTCCCACTTCTTGGAAAACGCCATCACTTTGAATGGAGGAAGAGTATTTATTTTGCCCTCATGTGAGGAACATCCATCTACAGTGTTTTTCTATCTGCTGTGAAGTTCAAACAGGCTTATAGGCTGGCTGTGGCTGCGACCGGTGGCACAAAACAGCCAGAAAAACCATACGAGCAGCAAAGTGTGCACACACATCCGAGACCGTTTGCAGAAGCGCAGTTTGACCAGTGTCGTCTTTAAAAGGAAAGTTTTCAGAGAGCTGTCCGGCTTACGGCCATACTACCCTGAGAACGCCCGATCTCGTCCGATCTCGGAAGCTAAGCAGGGGCGGGCCTGGTTAGTACTTGGATGGGAGACCGCCTGGGAATACCAGGTACTGTAAGCTTTTTAGGCTCTTGGCTTTCAGCAGAGGGCGCTGTTTCCCACTTCTTGGAAAACGCCATCACTTTGAATGGAGGAAGAGTATTTATTTTGCCCTCATGTGAGGAACATCCATCTACAGTGTTTTTCTATCTGCTGTGAAGTTCAAACAGGCTTATAGGCTGGCTGTGGCTGCGACCGGTGGCACAAAACAGCCAGAAAAACCATACGAGCAGCAAAGTGTGCACACACATCCGAGACCGTTTGCAGAAGCGCAGTTTGACCAGTGTCGTCTTTAAAAGGAAAGTTTTCAGAGAGCTTTCCGGTTACGGCCATACTACCCTGAGAACGCCCGATCTCGTCCGATCTCGGAAGCTAAGCAGGGGCGGGCCTGGTTAGTACTTGGATGGGAGACCGCCTGGGAATACCAGGTGCTGTAAGCTTTTTAGGCTCTTGGCTTTCAGCAGAGGGCGCTGTTTCCCACTTCTTGGAAAACGCCATCACTTTGAATGGAGGAAGAGTATTTATTTTGCCCTCATGTGAGGAACATCCATCTATTTGTCTCTCTGCTGTGAAGTTCAAACAGGCCTATAGGCTGGCTGTGGCTGCGACCGGTGGCACAAAACAGCCAGAAAAACCATACGAGCAGCAAAGTGTGCACACACATCCGAGACCGTTTGCAGAAGCGCAATTTGACCAGTGTCGTCTTTAAAAGGAAAGTTTTCAGAGAGCTTTCCGGCTTACGGCCATACTACCCTGAGAACGCCCGATCTCGTCCGATCTCGGAAGCTAAGCAGGGGCGGGCCTGGTTAGTACTTGGATGGGAGACCGCCTGGGAATACCAGGTGCTGTAAGCTTTTTAGGCTCTTGGCTTTCAGCAGAGGGCGCTGTTTCCCACTTCTTGGAAAACGCCATCACTTTGAATGGAGGAAGAGTATTTATTTTGCCCTCATGTGAGGACCATCCATCTACAGTGTTTTTCTATCTGCTGTGAAGTTCAAACAGGCTTATAGGCTGGCTGTGGCTGCGACCGGTGGCACAAAACAGCCAGAAAAACCATACGAGCAGCAAAGTGTGCACACACATCCGAGACCGTTTGCAGAAGCGCAGTTTGACCAGTGTCGTCTTTAAAAGGAAAGTTTTCAGAGAGCTTTCCGGCTTACGGCCATACTACCCTGAGAACGCCCGATCTCGTCCGATCTCGGAAGCTAAGCAGGGGCGGGCCTGGTTAGTACTTGGATGGGAGACCGCCTGGGAATACCAGGTGCTGTAAGCTTTTTAGGCTCTTGGCTTTCAGCAGAGGGCGCTGTTTCCCACTTCTTGGAAAACGCCATCACTTTGAATGGAGGAAGAGTATTTATTTTGCCCTCATGTGAGGAACATCCATCTACAGTGTTTTTCTATCTGCTGTGAAGTTCAAACAGGCTTATAGGCTGGCTGTGGCTGCGACCGGTGGCACAAAACAGCCAGAAAAACCATACGAGCAGCAAAGTGTGCACACACATCCGAGACCGTTTGCAGAAGCGCAGTTTGACCAGTGTCGTCTTTAAAAGGAAAGTTTTCAGAGAGCTTTCCGGCTTATGGCCATACTACCCTGAGAATGCCCGATCTCGTCCGATCTCGGAAGCTAAGCAGGGGCGGGCCTGGTTAGTACTTGGATGGGAGACCGCCTGGGAATACCAGGTGCTGTAAGCTTTTTAGGCTCTTGGCTTTCAGCAGAGGGCGCTGTTTCCCACTTCTTGGAAAACGCCATCACTTTGAATGGAGGAAGAGTATTTATTTGCCCTCATGTGAGGAACATCCATCTACAGTATTTGTCTCTCTGCTGTGAAGTTCAAACAGGCTTATAGGCTGGCTGTGGCTGCGACCGGTGGCACAAAACAGCCAGAAAAACCATACGAGCAGCAAAGTGTGCACACACATCCGAGACCGTTTGCAGAGGCGCAGTTTGACCAGTGTCGTCTTTAAAAGGAAAGTTTTCAGAGAGCTTTCCGGCTTACGGCCATACTACCCTGAGAACGCCCGATCTCGTCCGATCTCGGAAGCTAAGCAGGGGCGTGCCTGGTTAGTACTTGGATGGGAGACCGCCTGGGAATACCAGGTGCTGTAAGCTTTTTAGGCTCTTGGCTTTCAGCAGAGGGCGCTGTTTCCCACTTCTTGGAAAACGCCATCACTTTGAATGGAGGAAGAGTATTTATTTTGCCCTCATGTGAGGAACATCCATCTACAGTGTTTTTCTATCTGCTGTGAAGTTCAAACAGGCTTATAGGCTGGCTGTGGCTGCGACCGGTGGCACAAAACAGCCAGAAAAACCATACGAGCAGCAAAGTGTGCACACACATCCGAGACCGTTTGCAGAAGCGCAGTTTGACCAGTGTCGTCTTTAAAAGGAAAGTTTTCAGAGAGCTTTCCGGCTTACGGCCATACTATCCTGAGAACGCCCGATCTCGTCCGATCTCGGAAGCTAAGCAGGGGCGGACCTGGTTAGTACTTGGATGGGAGACCGCCTGGGAATACCAGGTGCTGTAAGCTTTTTAGGCTCTTGGCTTTCAGCAGAGGGCGCTGTTTCCCACTTCTTGGAAAACGCCATCACTTTGAATGGAGGAAGAGTATTTATTTTGCCCTCATGTGAGGAACATCCATCTATTTGTCTCTCTGCTGTGAAGTTCAAACAGGCCTATAGGCTGGCTGTGGCTGCGACCGGTGGCACAAAACAGCCAGAAAAACCATACGAGCAGCAAAGTGTGCACACACATCCGAGACCGTTTGCAGAAGCGCAGTTTGACCAGTGTCGTCTTTAAAAGGAAAGTTTTCAGAGAGCTTTCCGGCTTACGGCCATACTACCCTGAGAACGCCCGATCTCGTCCGATCTCGGAAGCTAAGCAGGGGCGGGCCTGGTTAGTACTTGGATGGGAGACCGCCTGGGAATACCAGGTGCTGTAAGCTTTTTAGGCTCTTGGCTTTCAGCAGAGGGCGCTGTTTCCCACTTCTTGGAAAACGCCATCACTTTGAATGGAGGAAGAGTATTTATTTTGCCCTCATGTGAGGAACATCCATCTACAGTATTTGTCTCTCTGCTGTGAAGTTCAAACAGGCTTATAGGCTGGCTGTGGCTGCGACCGGTGGCACAAAACAGCCAGAAAAACCATACGAGCAGCAAAGTGTGCACACACATCCGAGACCGTTTGCAGAAGCGCAGTTTGACCAGTGTCGTCTTTAAAAGGAAAGTTTTCAGAGAGCTTTCCGGCTTACGGCCATACTACCCTGAGAACGCCCGATCTCGTCCGATCTCGGAAGCTAAGCAGGGGCGGGCCTGGTTAGTACTTGGATGGGAGACCGCCTGGGAATACCAGGTGCTGTAAGCTTTTTAGGCTCTTGGCTTTCAGCAGAGGGCGCTGTTTCCCACTTCTTGGAAAACGCCATCACTTTGAATGGAGGAAGAGTATTTATTTTGCCCTCATGTGAGGAACATCCATCTATTTGTCTCTCTGCTGTGAAGTTCAAACAGGCCTATAGGCTGGCTGTGGCTGCGACCGGTGGCACAAAACAGCCAGAAAAACCATACGAGCAGCAAAGTGTGCACACACATCCGAGACCGTTTGCAGAAGCGCAATTTGACCAGTGTCGTCTTTAAAAGGAAAGTTTTCAGAGAGCTTTCCGGCTTACGGCCATACTACCCTGAGAACGCCCGATCTCGTCCGATCTCGGAAGCTAAGCAGGGGCGGGCCTGGTTAGTACTTGGATGGGAGACCGCCTGGGAATACCAGATGCTGTAAGCTTTTTAGGCTCTTGGCTTTCAGCAGAGGGCGCTGTTTCCCACTTCTTGGAAAACGCCATCACTTTGAATGGAGGAAGAGTATTTATTTTGCCCTCATGTGAGGAACATCCATCTACAGTATTTGTCTCTCTGCTGTGAAGTTCAAACAGGCTTATAGGCTGGCTGTGGCTGCGACCGGTGGCACAAAACAGCCAGAAAAACCATACGAGCAGCAAAGTGTGCACACACATCCGAGACCGTTTGCAGAAGCGCAGTTTGACCAGTGTCGTCTTTAAAAGGAAAGTTTTCAGAGAGCTTTCCGGCTTACGGCCATACTATCCTGAGAACGCCCGATCTCGTCCGATCTCGGAAGCTAAGCAGGGGCGGACCTGGTTAGTACTTGGATGGGAGACCGCCTGGGAATACCAGGTGCTGTAAGCTTTTTAGGCTCTTGGCTTTCAGCAGAGGGCGCTGTTTCCCACTTCTTGGAAAACGCCATCACTTTGAATGGAGGAAGAGTATTTATTTTGCCCTCATGTGAGGAACATCCATCTACAGTATTTGTCTCTCTGCTGTGAAGTTCAAACAGGCTTATAGGCTGGCTGTGGCTGCGACCGGTGGCACAAAACAGCCAGAAAAACCATACGAGCAGCAAAGTGTGCACACACATCCGAGACCGTTTGCAGAAGCGCAGTTTGACCAGTGTCGTCTTTAAAAGGAAAGTTTTCAGAGAGCTTTCCGGCTTACGGCCATACTATCCTGAGAACGCCCGATCTCGTCCGATCTCGGAAGCTAAGCAGGGGCGGACCTGGTTAGTACTTGGATGGGAGACCGCCTGGGAATACCAGGTGCTGTAAGCTTTTTAGGCTCTTGGCTTTCAGCAGAGGGCGCTGTTTCCCACTTCTTGGAAAACGCCATCACTTTGAATGGAGGAAGAGTATTATTTTGCCCTCATGTGAGGAACATCCATCTATTTGTCTCTCTGCTGTGAAGTTCAAACAGGCCTATAGGCTGGCTGTGGCTGCGACCGGTGGCACAAAACAGCCAGAAAAACCATACAAGCAGCAAAGTGTGCACACACATCCGAGACCGTTTGCAGAAGCGCAATTTGACCAGTGTCGTCTTTAAAAGGAAAGTTTTCAGAGAGCTTTCCGGCTTACGGCCATACTACCCTGAGAACGCCCGATCTCGTCCGATCTCGGAAGCTAAGCAGGGGCGGGCCTGGTTAGTACTTGGATGGGAGACCGCCTGGGAATACCAGGTGCTGTAAGCTTTTTAGGCTCTTGGCTTTCAGCAGAGGGCGCTGTTTCCCACTTCTTGGAAAACGCCATCACTTTGAATGGAGGAAGAGTATTTATTTTGCCCTCATGTGAGGAACATCCATCTACAGTATTTGTCTCTCTGCTGTGAAGTTCAAACAGGCTTATAGGCTGGCTGTGGCTGCGACCGGTGGCACAAAACAGCCAGAAAAACCATACGAGCAGCAAAGTGTGCACACACATCCGAGACCGTTTGCAGAAGCGCAGTTTGACCAGTGTCGTCTTTAAAAGGAAAGTTTTCAGAGAGCTTTCCGGCTTACGGCCATACTATCCTGAGAACGCCCGATCTCGTCCGATCTCGGAAGCTAAGCAGGGGCGGACCTGGTTAGTACTTGGATGGGAGACCGCCTGGGAATACCAGGTGCTGTAAGCTTTTTAGGCTCTTGGCTTTCAGCAGAGGGCGCTGTTTCCCACTTCTTGGAAAACGCCATCACTTTGAATGGAGGAAGAGTATTTATTTTGCCCTCATGTGAGGAACATCCATCTATTTGTCTCTCTGCTGTGAAGTTCAAACAGGCCTATAGGCTGGCTGTGGCTGCGACCGGTGGCACAAAACAGCCAGAAAAACCATACAAGCAGCAAAGTGTGCACACACATCCGAGACCGTTTGCAGAAGCGCAATTTGACCAGTGTCGTCTTTAAAAGGAAAGTTTTCAGAGAGCTTTCCGGCTTACGGCCATACTACCCTGAGAACGCCCGATCTCGTCCGATCTCGGAAGCTAAGCAGGGGCGGGCCTGGTTAGTACTTGGATGGGAGACCGCCTGGGAATACCAGGTGCTGTAAGCTTTTTAGGCTCTTGGCTTTCAGCAGAGGGCGCTGTTTCCCACTTCTTGGAAAACGCCATCACTTTGAATGGAGGAAGAGTATTTATTTTGCCCTCATGTGAGGAACATCCATCTACAGTGTTTTTCTATCTGCTGTGAAGTTCAAACAGGCTTATAGGCTGGCTGTGGCTGCGACCGGTGGCACAAAACAGCCAGAAAAACCATACGAGCAGCAAAGTGTGCACACACATCCGAGACCGTTTGCAGAAGCGCAGTTTGACCAGTGTCGTCTTTAAAAGGAAAGTTTTCAGAGAGCTTTCCGGCTTACGGCCATACTACCCTGAGAATGCCCGATCTCGTCCGATCTCGGAAGCTAAGCAGGGGCGGGCCTGGTTAGTACTTGGATGGGAGACCGCCTGGGAATACCAGGTGCTGTAAGCTTTTTAGGCTCTTGGCGTTCAGCAGAGGGCGCTGTTTCCCACTTCTTGGAAAACGCCATCACTTTGAATGGAGGAAGAGTATTTATTTTGCCCTCATGTGAGGAACATCCATCTATTTGTCTCTCTGCTGTGAAGTTCAAACAGGCCTATAGGCTGGCTGTGGCTGCGACCGGTGGCACAAAACAGCCAGAAAAACCATACGAGCAGCAAAGTGTGCACACACATCCGAGACCGTTTGCAGAAGCGCAGTTTGACCAGTGTCGTCTTTAAAAGGAAAGTTTTCAGAGAGCTTTCCGGCTTACGGCCATACTACCCTGAGAACACCCGATCTCGTCCGATCTCGGAAGCTAAGCAGGGGCGGGCCTGGTTAGTACTTGGATGGGAGACCGCCTGGGAATACCAGGTGCTGTAAGCTTTTTAGGCTCTTGGCTTTCAGCAGAGGGCGCTGTTTCCCACTTCTTGGAAAACGCCATCACTTTGAATGGAGGAAGAGTATTTATTTTGCCCTCATGTGAGGAACATCCATCTACAGTGTTTTTCTATCTGCTGTGAAGTTCAAACAGGCTTATAGGCTGGCTGTGGCTGCGACCGGTGGCACAAAACAGCCAGAAAAACCATACGAGCAGCAAAGTGTGCACACACATCCGAGACCGTTTGCAGAAGCGCAATTTGACCAGTGTCGTCTTTAAAAGGAAAGTTTTCAGAGAGCTTTCCGGCTTACGGCCATACTACCCTGAGAACGCCTGATCTCGTCCGATCTCGGAAGCTAAGCAGGGGCGTGCCTGGTTAGTACTTGGATGGGAGACCGCCTGGGAATACCAGGTGCTGTAAGCTTTTTAGGCTCTTGGCTTTCAGCAGAGGGCGCTGTTTCCCACTTCTTGGAAAACACCATCACTTTGAATGGAGGAAGAGTATTTATTTTGCCCTCATGTGAGGAACATCCATCTACAGTGTTTTTCTATCTGCTGTGAAGTTCAAACAGGCTTATAGGCTGGCTGTGGCTGCGACCGGTGGCACAAAACAGCCAGAAAAACCATACGAGCAGCAAAGTGTGCACACACATCCGAGACCGTTTGCAGAAGCGCAGTTTGACCAGTGTCGTCTTTAAAAGGAAAGTTTTCAGAGAGCTTTCCGGCTTACGGCCATACTACCCTGAGAACGCCCGATCTCGTCCGATCTCGGAAGCTAAGCAGGGGCGGGCCTGGTTTCCCACTTCTTGGAAAACGCCATCACTTTGAATGGAGGAAGAGTATTTATTTTGCCCTCATGTGAGGAACATCCATCTACAGTATTTGTCTCTCTGCTGTGAAGTTCAAACAGGCTTATAGGCTGGCTGTGGCTGCGACCGGTGGCACAAAACAGCCAGAAAAACCATACGAGCAGCAAAGTGTGCACACACATCCGAGACCGTTTGCAGAGGCGCAGTTTGACCAGTGTCGTCTTTAAAAGGAAAGTTTTCAGAGAGCTTTCCGGCTTACGGCCATACTACCCTGAGAACGCCCGATCTCGTCCGATCTCGGAAGCTAAGCAGGGGCGTGCCTGGTTAGTACTTGAATGGGAGACCGCCTGGGAATAACAGGTGCTGTAAGCTTTTTAGGCTCTTGGCTTTCAGCAGAGGGCGCTGTTTCCCACTTCTTGGAAAACGCCATCACTTTGAATGGAGGAAGAGTATTTATTTTGCCCTCATGTGAGGAACATCCATCTACAGTGTTTTTCTATCTGCTGTGAAGTTCAAACAGGCTTATAGGCTGGCTGTGGCTGCGACCGGTGGCACAAAACAGCCAGAAAAACCATACGAGCAGCAAAGTGTGCACACACATCCGAGACCGTTTGCAGAAGCGCAGTTTGACCAGTGTCGTCTTTAAAAGGAAAGTTTTCAGAGAGCTTTCCGGCTTACGGCCATACTACCCTGAGAACGCCCGATCTCGTCCGATCTCGGAAGCTAAGCAGGGGAGACCGCCTGGGAATACCAGGTGCTGTAAGCTTTTTAGGCTCTTGGCTTTCAGCAGAGGGCGCTGTTTCCCACTTCTTGGAAAACGCCATCACTTTGAATGGAGGAAGAGTATTTATTTTGCCCTCATGTGAGGAACATCCATCTACAGTGTTTTTCTATCTGCTGTGAAGTTCAAACAGGCTTATAGGCTGGCTGTGGCTGCGACCGGTGGCACAAAACAGCCAGAAAAACCATACGAGCAGCAAAGTGTGCACACACATCCGAGACCGTTTGCAGAAGCGCAGTTTGACCAGTGTCGTCTTTAAAAGGAAAGTTTTCAGAGCGCTTTCCGGCTTACGGCCATACTACCCTGAGAACGCCCGATCTCGTCCGATCTCGGAAGCTAAGCAGGGGCGGGCCTGGTTAGTACTTGGATGGGAGACCGCCTGGGAATACCAGGTGCTGTAAGCTTTTTAGGCTCTTGGCTTTCAGCAGAGGGCGCTGTTTCCCACTTCTTGGAAAACGCCATCACTTTGAATGGAGGAAGAGTATTTATTTTGCCCTCATGTGAGGAACATCCATCTACAGTATTTGTCTCTCTGCTGTGAAGTTCAAACAGGCTTATAGGCTGGCTGTGGCTGCGACCGGTGGCACAAAACAGCCAGAAAAACCATACGAGCAGCAAAGTGTGCACACACATCCGAGACCGTTTGCAGAAGCGCAGTTTGACCAGTGTCGTCTTTAAAAGGAAAGTTTTCAGAGAGCTTTCCGGCTTACGGCCATACTATCCTGAGAACGCCCGATCTCGTCCGATCTCGGAAGCTAAGCAGGGGCGGACCTGGTTAGTACTTGGATGGGAGACCGCCTGGGAATACCAGGTGCTGTAAGCTTTTTAGGCTCTTGGCTTTCAGCAGAGGGCGCTGTTTCCCACTTCTTGGAAAACGCCATCACTTTGAATGGAGGAAGAGTATTTATTTTGCCCTCATGTGAGGAACATCCATCTACAGTGTTTTTCTATCTGCTGTGAAGTTCAAACAGGCTTATAGGCTGGCTGTGGCTGCGACCGGTGGCACAAAACAGCCAGAAAAACCATACGAGCAGCAAAGTGTGCACACACATCCAAGACCGTTTGCAGAAGCGCAGTTTGACCAGTGTCGTCTTTAAAAGGAAAGTTTTCAGAGCGCTTTCCGGCTTACGGCCATACTACCCTGAGAACGCCCGATCTCGTCCGATCTCGGAAGCTAAGCAGGGGCGGGCCTGGTTAGTACTTGGATGGGAGACCGCCTGGGAATACCAGGTGCTGTAAGCTTTTTAGGCTCTTGGCTTTCAGCAGAGGGCGCTGTTTCCCACTTCTTGGAAAACGCCATCACTTTGAATGGAGAAAGAGTATTTATTTTGCCCTCATGTGAGGAACATCCATCTACAGTATTTGTCGCTCTGCTGTGAAGTTCAAACAGGCTTATAGGCTGGCTGTGGCTGCGACCGGTGGCACAAAACAGCCAGAAAAACCATACGAGCAGCAAAGTGTGCACACACATCCGAGACCGTTTGCAGAAGCGCAGTTTGACCAGTGTCGTCTTTAAAAGGAAAGTTTTCAGAGAGCTTTCCGGCTTACGGCCATACTATCCTGAGAACGCCCGATCTCGTCCGATCTCGGAAGCTAAGCAGGGGCGGACCTGGTTAGTACTTGGATGGGAGACCGCCTGGGAATACCAGGTGCTGTAAGCTTTTTAGGCTCTTGGCTTTCAGCAGAGGGCGCTGTTTCCCACTTCTTGGAAAACGCCATCACTTTGAATGGAGGAAGAGTATTTATTTTGCCCTCATGTGAGGAACATCCATCTACAGTATTTGTCTCTCTGCTGTGAAGTTCAAACAGGCTTATAGGCTGGCTGTGGCTGCGACCGGTGGCACAAAACAGCCAGAAAAACCATACGAGCAGCAAAGTGTGCACACACATCCGAGACCGTTTGCAGAAGCGCAGTTTGACCAGTGTCGTCTTTAAAAGGAAAGTTTTCAGAGAGCTTTCCGGCTTACGGCCATACTATCCTGAGAACGCCCGATCTCGTCCGATCTCGGAAGCTAAGCAGGGGCGGACCTGGTTAGTACTTGGATGGGAGACCGCCTGGGAATACCAGGTGCTGTAAGCTTTTTAGGCTCTTGGCTTTCAGCAGAGGGCGCTGTTTCCCACTTCTTGGAAAACGCCATCACTTTGAATGGAGGAAGAGTATTTATTTTGCCCTCATGTGAGGAACATCCATCTATTTGTCTCTCTGCTGTGAAGTTCAAACAGGCCTATAGGCTGGCTGTGGCTGCGACCGGTGGCACAAAACAGCCAGAAAAACCATACAAGCAGCAAAGTGTGCACACACATCCGAGACCGTTTGCAGAAGCGCAATTTGACCAGTGTCGTCTTTAAAAGGAAAGTTTTCAGAGAGCTTTCCGGCTTACGGCCACACTACCCTGAGAACGCCCGATCTCGTCCGATCTCGGAAGCTAAGCAGGGGCGGGCCTGGTTAGTACTTGGATGGGAGACCGCCTGGGAATACCAGGTGCTGTAAGCTTTTTAGGCTCTTGGCTTTCAGCAGAGGGCGCTGTTTCCCACTTCTTGGAAAACGCCATCACTTTGAATGGAGGAAGAGTATTTATTTTGCCCTCATGTGAGGAACATCCATCTACAGTATTTGTCTCTCTGCTGTGAAGTTCAAACAGGCTTATAGGCTGGCTGTGGCTGCGACCGGTGGCACAAAACAGCCAGAAAAACCATACGAGCAGCAAAGTGTGCACACACATCCGAGACCGTTTGCAGAGGCGCAGTTTGACCAGTGTCGTCTTTAAAAGGAAAGTTTTCAGAGAGCTTTCCGGCTTACGGCCATACTACCCTGGGAACGCCCGATCTCGTCCGATCTCGGAAGCTAAGCAGGGGCGGGCCTGGTTAGTACTTGGATGGGAGACCGCCTGGGAATTCCAGGTGCTGTAAGCTTTTTAGGCTCTTGGCTTTCAGCAGAGGGCGCTGTTTCCCACTTCTTGGAAAACGCCATCACTTTGAATGGAGGAAGAGTATTTATTTTGCCCTCATGTGAGGAACATCCATCTACAGTGTTTTTCTATCTGCTGTGAAGTTCAAACTGGCTTATAGGCTGGCTGTGGCTGCGACCGGTGGCACAAAACAGCCAGAAAAACCATACGAGCAACAAAGTGTGCACACACATCCGAGACCGTTTGCAGAAGCGCAGTTTGACCAGTGTCGTCTTTAAAAGGAAAGTTTTCAGAGCGCTTTCCGCCTTACGGCCATACTACCCTGAGAACGCCCGATCTCGTCCGATCTCGGAAGCTAAGCAGGGGCGGGCCTGGTTAGTACTTGAATGGGAGACCGCCTGGGAATACCAGGTGCTGTAAGCTTTTTAGGCTCTTGGCTTTCAGCAGAGGGCGCTGTTTCCCACTTCTTGGAAAACGCCATCACTTTGAATGGAGGAAGAGTATTTATTTTGCCCTCATGTGAGGAACATCCATCTACAGTATTTGTCTCTCTGCTGTGAAGTTCAAACAGGCTTATAGGCTGGCTGTGGCTGCGACCGGTGGCACAAAACAGCCAGAAAAACCATACGAGCAGCAAAGTGTGCACACACATCCGAGACCGTTTGCAGAGGCGCAGTTTGACCAGTGTCGTCTTTAAAAGGAAAGTTTTCAGAGAGCTTTCCGGCTTACGGCCATACTACCCTGGGAACGCCCGATCTCGTCCGATCTCGGCAGCTAAGCAGGGCCGGGCCTGGTTAGTACTTGGATGGGAGACCGCCTGGGAATTCCAGGTGCTGTAAGCTTTTTAGGCTCTTGGCTTTCAGCAGAGGGCGCTGTTTCCCACTTCTTGGAAAACGCCATCACTTTGAATGGAGGAAGAGTATTTATTTTGCCCTCATGTGAGGAACATCCATCTATTTGTCTCTCTGCTGTGAAGTTCAAACAGGCCTATAGGCTGGCTGTGGCTGCGACCGGTGGCACAAAACAGCCAGAAAAACCATACGAGCAGCAAAGTGTGCACACACATCCGAGACCGTTTGCAGAAGCGCAATTTGACCAGTGTCGTCTTTAAAAGGAAAGTTTTCAGAGAGCTTTCCGGCTTACGGCCATACTACCCTGAGAACGCCCGATCTCGTCCGATCTCGGAAGCTAAGCAGGGGCGGGCCTGGTTAGTACTTGGATTGGAGACCGCCTGGGAATACCAGGTGCTGTAAGCTTTTTAGGCTCTTGGCTTTCAGCAGAGGGCGCTGTTTCCCACTTCTTGGAAAACGCCATCACTTTGAATGGAGGAAGAGTATTTATTTTGCCCTCATGTGAGGACCATCCATCTACAGTGTTTTTCTATCTGCTGTGAAGTTCAAACAGGCTTATAGGCTGGCTGTGGCTGCGACCGGTGGCACAAAACAGCCAGAAAAACCATACGAGCAGCAAAGTGTGCACACACATCCGAGACCGTTTGCAGAAGCGCAGTTTGACCAGTGTCGTCTTTAAAAGGAAAGTTTTCAGAGAGCTTTCCGGCTTACGGCCATACTACCCTGAGAACGCCCGATCTCGTCCGATCTCGGAAGCTAAGCAGGGGCGGGCCTGGTTAGTACTTGGATGGGAGACCGCCTGGGAATACCAGGTGCTGTAAGCTTTTTAGGCTCTTGGCTTTCAGCAGAGGGCGCTGTTTCCCACTTCTTGGAAAACGCCATCACTTTGAATGGAGGAAGAGTATTTATTTTGCCCTCATGTGAGGAACATCCATCTACAGTGTTTTTCTATCTGCTGTGAAGTTCAAACAGGCTTATAGGCTGGCTGTGGCTGCGACCGGTGGCACAAAACAGCCAGAAAAACCATACGAGCAGCAAAGTGTGCACACACATCCGAGACCGTTTGCAGAAGCGCAGTTTGACCAGTGTCGTCTTTAAAAGGAAAGTTTTCAGAGAGCTTTCCGGCTTACGCCATACTACCCTGAGAATGCCCGATCTCGTCCGATCTCGGAAGCTAAGCAGGGGCGGGCCTGGTTAGTACTTGGATGGGAGACCGCCTGGGAATACCAGGTGCTGTAAGCTTTTTAGGCTCTTGGCTTTCAGCAGAGGGCGCTGTTTCCCACTTCTTGGAAAACGCCATCACTTTGAATGGAGGAAGAGTATTTATTTGCCCTCATGTGAGGAACATCCATCTACAGTATTTGTCTCTCTGCTGTGAAGTTCAAACAGGCTTATAGGCTGGCTGTGGCTGCGACCGGTGGCACAAAACAGCCAGAAAAACCATACGAGCAGCAAAGTGTGCACACACATCCGAGACCGTTTGCAGAGGCGCAGTTTGACCAGTGTCGTCTTTAAAAGGAAAGTTTTCAGAGAGCTTTCCGGCTTACGGCCATACTACCCTGAGAACGCCCGATCTCGTCCGATCTCGGAAGCTAAGCAGGGGCGTGCCTGGTTAGTACTTGGATGGGAGACGGCCTGGGAATACCAGGTGCTGTAAGCTTTTTAGGCTCTTGGCTTTCAGCAGAGGGCGCTGTTTCCCACTTCTTGGAAAACGCCATCACTTTGAATGGAGGAAGAGTATTTATTTTGCCCTCATGTGAGGAACATCCATCTACAGTGTTTTTCTATCTGCTGTGAAGTTCAAACAGGCTTATAGGCTGGCTGTGGCTGCGACCGGTGGCACAAAACAGCCAGAAAAACCATACGAGCAGCAAAGTGTGCACACACATCCGAGACCGTTTGCAGAAGCGCAGTTTGACCAGTGTCGTCTTTAAAAAGAAAGTTTTCAGAGAGCTTTCTGGCTTACGGCCATACTACCCTGAGAACGCCCGATCTCGTCCGATCTCGGAAGCTAAGCAGGGGCGGGCCTGGTTAGTACTTGGATGGGAGACCGCCTGGGAATACCAGGTGCTGTAAGCTTTTTAGGCTCTTGGCGTTCAGCAGAGGGCGCTGTTTCCCACTTCTTGGAAAACGCCATCACTTTGAATGGAGGAAGAGTATTTATTTTGCCCTCATGTGAGGAACATCCATCTACAGTATTTGTCTCTCTGCTGTGAAGTTCAAACAGGCTTATAGGCTGGCTGTGGCTGCGACCGGTGGCACAAAACAGCCAGAAAAACCATACGAGCAGCAAAGTGTGCACACACATCCGAGACCGTTTGCAGAAGCGCAGTTTGACCAGTGTCGTCTTTAAAAGGAAAGTTTTCAGAGAGCTTTCCGGCTTACGGCCATACTATCCTGAGAACGCCCGATCTCGTCCGATCTCGGAAGCTAAGCAGGGCCGGGCCTGGTTAGTACTTGGATGGGAGACCGCCTGGGAATTCCAGGTGCTGTAAGCTTTTTAGGCTCTTGGCTTTCAGCAGAGGGCGCTGTTTCCCACTTCTTGGAAAACGCCATCACTTTGAATGGAGGAAGAGTATTTATTTTGCCCTCATGTGAGGAACATCCATCTATTTGTCTCTCTGCTGTGAAGTTCAAACAGGCCTATAGGCTGGCTGTGGCTGCGACCGGTGGCACAAAACAGCCAGAAAAACCATACGAGCAGCAAAGTGTGCACACACATCCGAGACCGTTTGCAGAAGCGCAATTTGACCAGTGTCGTCTTTAAAAGGAAAGTTTTCAGAGAGCTTTCCGGCTTACGGCCATACTACCCTGAGAACGCCCGATCTCGTCCGATCTCGGAAGCTAAGCAGGGGCGGGCCTGGTTAGTACTTGGATTGGAGACCGCCTGGGAATACCAGGTGCTGTAAGCTTTTTAGGCTCTTGGCTTTCAGCAGAGGGCGCTGTTTCCCACTTCTTGGAAAACGCCATCACTTTGAATGGAGGAAGAGTATTTATTTTGCCCTCATGTGAGGACCATCCATCTACAGTGTTTTTCTATCTGCTGTGAAGTTCAAACAGGCTTATAGGCTGGCTGTGGCTGCGACCGGTGGCACAAAACAGCCAGAAAAACCATACGAGCAGCAAAGTGTGCACACACATCCGAGACCGTTTGCAGAAGCGCAGTTTGACCAGTGTCGTCTTTAAAAGGAAAGTTTTCAGAGAGCTTTCCGGCTTACGGCCATACTACCCTGAGAACGCCCGATCTCGTCCGATCTCGGAAGCTAAGCAGGGGCGGGCCTGGTTAGTACTTGGATGGGAGACCGCCTGGGAATACCAGGTGCTGTAAGCTTTTTAGGCTCTTGGCTTTCAGCAGAGGGCGCTGTTTCCCACTTCTTGGAAAACGCCATCACTTTGAATGGAGGAAGAGTATTTATTTTGCCCTCATGTGAGGAACATCCATCTACAGTGTTTTTCTATCTGCTGTGAAGTTCAAACAGGCTTATAGGCTGGCTGTGGCTGCGACCGGTGGCACAAAACAGCCAGAAAAACCATACGAGCAGCAAAGTGTGCACACACATCCGAGACCGTTTGCAGAAGCGCAGTTTGACCAGTGTCGTCTTTAAAAGGAAAGTTTTCAGAGAGCTTTCCGGCTTACGCCATACTACCCTGAGAATGCCCGATCTCGTCCGATCTCGGAAGCTAAGCAGGGGCGGGCCTGGTTAGTACTTGGATGGGAGACCGCCTGGGAATACCAGGTGCTGTAAGCTTTTTAGGCTCTTGGCTTTCAGCAGAGGGCGCTGTTTCCCACTTCTTGGAAAACGCCATCACTTTGAATGGAGGAAGAGTATTTATTTGCCCTCATGTGAGGAACATCCATCTACAGTATTTGTCTCTCTGCTGTGAAGTTCAAACAGGCTTATAGGCTGGCTGTGGCTGCGACCGGTGGCACAAAACAGCCAGAAAAACCATACGAGCAGCAAAGTGTGCACACACATCCGAGACCGTTTGCAGAGGCGCAGTTTGACCAGTGTCGTCTTTAAAAGGAAAGTTTTCAGAGAGCTTTCCGGCTTACGGCCATACTACCCTGAGAACGCCCGATCTCGTCCGATCTCGGAAGCTAAGCAGGGGCGTGCCTGGTTAGTACTTGGATGGGAGACCGCCTGGGAATACCAGGTGCTGTAAGCTTTTTAGGCTCTTGGCTTTCAGCAGAGGGCGCTGTTTCCCACTTCTTGGAAAACGCCATCACTTTGAATGGAGGAAGAGTATTTATTTTGCCCTCATGTGAGGAACATCCATCTACAGTGTTTTTCTATCTGCTGTGAAGTTCAAACAGGCTTATAGGCTGGCTGTGGCTGCGACCGGTGGCACAAAACAGCCAGAAAAACCATACGAGCAGCAAAGTGTGCACACACATCCGAGACCGTTTGCAGAAGCGCAGTTTGACCAGTGTCGTCTTTAAAAAGAAAGTTTTCAGAGAGCTTTCTGGCTTACGGCCATACTACCCTGAGAACGCCCGATCTCGTCCAATCTCGGAAGCTAAGCAGGGGCGGGCCTGGTTAGTACTTGGATGGGAGACCGCCTGGGAATACCAGGTGCTGTAAGCTTTTTAGGCTCTTGGCGTTCAGCAGAGGGCGCTGTTTCCCACTTCTTGGAAAACGCCATCACTTTGAATGGAGGAAGAGTATTTATTTTGCCCTCATGTGAGGAACATCCATCTACAGTATTTGTCTCTCTGCTGTGAAGTTCAAACAGGCTTATAGGCTGGCTGTGGCTGCGACCGGTGGCACAAAACAGCCAGAAAAACCATACGAGCAGCAAAGTGTGCACACACATCCGAGACCGTTTGCAGAAGCGCAGTTTGACCAGTGTCGTCTTTAAAAGGAAAGTTTTCAGAGAGCTTTCCGGCTTACGGCCATACTATCCTGAGAACGCCCGATCTCGTCCGATCTCGGAAGCTAAGCAGGGCCGGGCCTGGTTAGTACTTGGATGGGAGACCGCCTGGGAATTCCAGGTGCTGTAAGCTTTTTAGGCTCTTGGCTTTCAGCAGAGGGCGCTGTTTCCCACTTCTTGGAAAACGCCATCACTTTGAATGGAGGAAGAGTATTTATTTTGCCCTCATGTGAGGAACATCCATCTATTTGTCTCTCTGCTGTGAAGTTCAAACAGGCCTATAGGCTGGCTGTGGCTGCGACCGGTGGCACAAAACAGCCAGAAAAACCATACGAGCAGCAAAGTGTGCACACACATCCGAGACCGTTTGCAGAAGCGCAATTTGACCAGTGTCGTCTTTAAAAGGAAAGTTTTCAGAGAGCTTTCCGGCTTACGGCCATACTACCCTGAGAACGCCCGATCTCGTCCGATCTCGGAAGCTAAGCAGGGGCGGGCCTGGTTAGTACTTGGATTGGAGACCGCCTGGGAATACCAGGTGCTGTAAGCTTTTTAGGCTCTTGGCTTTCAGCAGAGGGCGCTGTTTCCCACTTCTTGGAAAACGCCATCACTTTGAATGGAGGAAGAGTATTTATTTTGCCCTCATGTGAGGACCATCCATCTACAGTGTTTTTCTATCTGCTGTGAAGTTCAAACAGGCTTATAGGCTGGCTGTGGCTGCGACCGGTGGCACAAAACAGCCAGAAAAACCATACGAGCAGCAAAGTGTGCACACACATCCGAGACCGTTTGCAGAAGCGCAGTTTGACCAGTGTCGTCTTTAAAAGGAAAGTTTTCAGAGAGCTTTCCGGCTTACGGCCATACTACCCTGAGAACGCCCGATCTCGTCCGATCTCGGAAGCTAAGCAGGGGCGGGCCTGGTTAGTACTTGGATGGGAGACCGCCTGGGAATACCAGGTGCTGTAAGCTTTTTAGGCTCTTGGCTTTCAGCAGAGGGCGCTGTTTCCCACTTCTTGGAAAACGCCATCACTTTGAATGGAGGAAGAGTATTTATTTTGCCCTCATGTGAGGAACATCCATCTACAGTGTTTTTCTATCTGCTGTGAAGTTCAAACAGGCTTATAGGCTGGCTGTGGCTGCGACCGGTGGCACAAAACAGCCAGAAAAACCATACGAGCAGCAAAGTGTGCACACACATCCGAGACCGTTTGCAGAAGCGCAGTTTGACCAGTGTCGTCTTTAAAAGGAAAGTTTTCAGAGAGCTTTCCGGCTTACGGCCATACTATCCTGAGAACGCCCGATCTCGTCCGATCTCGGAAGCTAAGCAGGGGCGGACCAGGTTAGTACTTGGATGGGAGACCGCCTGGGAATACCAGGTGCTGTAAGCTTTTTAGGCTCTTGGCTTTCAGCAGAGGGCGCTGTTTCCCACTTCTTGGAAAACGCCATCACTTTGAATGGAGGAAGAGTATTTATTTTGCCCTCATGTGAGGAACATCCATCTATTTGTCTCTCTGCTGTGAAGTTCAAACAGGCCTATAGGCTGGCTGTGGCTGCGACCGGTGGCACAAAACAGCCAGAAAAACCATACAAGCAGCAAAGTGTGCACACACATCCGAGACCGTTTGCAGAAGCGCAATTTGACCAGTGTCGTCTTTAAAAGGAAAGTTTTCAGAGAGCTTTCCGGCTTACGGCCATACTACCCTGAGAACGCCCGATCTCGTCCGATCTCGGAAGCTAAGCAGGGGCGGGCCTGGTTAGTACTTGGATGGGAGACCGCCTGGGAATACCAGGTGCTGTAAGCTTTTTAGGCTCTTGGCTTTCAGCAGAGGGCGCTGTTTCCCACTTCTTGGAAAACGCCATCACTTTGAATGGAGGAAGAGTATTTATTTTGCCCTCATGTGAGGAACATCCATCTACAGTATTTGTCTCTCTGCTGTGAAGTTCAAACAGGCTTATAGGCTGGCTGTGGCTGCGACCGGTGGCACAAAACAGCCAGAAAAACCATACGAGCAGCAAAGTGTGCACACACATCCGAGACCGTTTGCAGAAGCGCAGTTTGACCAGTGTCGTCTTTAAAAGGAAAGTTTTCAGAGAGCTTTCCGGCTTACGGCCATACTATCCTGAGAACGCCCGATCTCGTCCGATCTCGGAAGCTAAGCAGGGGCGGACCTGGTTAGTACTTGGATGGGAGACCGCCTGGGAATACCAGGTGCTGTAAGCTTTTTAGGCTCTTGGCTTTCAGCAGAGGGCGCTGTTTCCCACTTCTTGGAAAACGCCATCACTTTGAATGGAGGAAGAGTATTTATTTTGCCCTCATGTGAGGAACATCCATCTATTTGTCTCTCTGCTGTGAAGTTCAAACAGGCCTATTTGCTGGCTGTGGCTGCGACCGGTGGCACAAAACAGCCAGAAAAACCATACGAGCAGCAAAGTGTGCACACACATCCGAGACCGTTTGCAGAAGCGCAGTTTGACCAGTGTCGTCTTTAAAAGGAAAGTTTTCAGAGAGCTTTCCGGCTTACGGCCATACTACCCTGAGAACGCCCGATCTCGTCTGATCTCGGAAGCTAAGCAGGGGCGGGCCTGGTTAGTACTTGGATGGGAGACCGCCTGGGAATACCAGGTGCTGTAAGCTTTTTAGGCTCTTGGCTTTCAGCAGAGGGCGCTGTTTCCCACTTCTTGGAAAACGCCATCACTTTGAATGGAGGAAGAGTATTTATTTTGCCCTCATGTGAGGAACATCCATCTACAGTGTTTTTCTATCTGCTGTGAAGTTCAAACAGGCTTATAGGCTGGCTGTGGCTGCGACCGGTGGCACAAAACAGCCAGAAAAACCATACGAGCAGCAAAGTGTGCACACACATCCGAGACCGTTTGCAGAAGCGCAGTTTGACCAGTGTCGTCTTTAAAAGGAAAGTTTTCAGAGAGCTTTCCGGCTTACGGCCATACTACCCTGAGAACGCCCGATCTCGTCCGATCTCGGAAGCTAAGCAGGGGCGGGCCTGGTTTCCCACTTCTTGGAAAACGCCATCACTTTGAATGGAGGAAGAGTATTTATTTTGCCCTCATGTGAGGAACATCCATCTACAGTATTTGTCTCTCTGCTGTGAAGTTCAAACAGGCTTATAGGCTGGCTGTGGCTGCGACCGGTGGCACAAAACAGCCAGAAAAACCATACGAGCAGCAAAGTGTGCACACACATCCGAGACCGTTTGCAGAGGCGCAGTTTGACCAGTGTCGTCTTTAAAAGGAAAGTTTTCAGAGAGCTTTCCGGCTTACGGCCATACTACCCTGGGAACGCCCGATCTCGTCCGATCTCGGCAGCTAAGCAGGGCCGGGCCTGGTTAGTACTTGGATGGGAGACCGCCTGGGAATTCCAGGTGCTGTAAGCTTTTTAGGCTCTTGGCTTTCAGCAGAGGGCGCTGTTTCCCACTTCTTGGAAAACGCCATCACTTTGAATGGAGGAAGAGTATTTATTTTGCCCTCATGTGAGGAACATCCATCTATTTGTCTCTCTGCTGTGAAGTTCAAACAGGCCTATAGGCTGGCTGTGGCTGCGACCGGTGGCACAAAACAGCCAGAAAAACCATACGAGCAGCAAAGTGTGCACACACATCCGAGACCGTTTGCAGAAGCGCAATTTGACCAGTGTCGTCTTTAAAAGGAAAGTTTTCAGAGAGCTTTCCGGCTTACGGCCATACTACCCTGAGAACGCCCGATCTCGTCCGATCTCGGAAGCTAAGCAGGGGCGGGCCTGGTTAGTACTTGGATTGGAGACCGCCTGGGAATACCAGGTGCTGTAAGCTTTTTAGGCTCTTGGCTTTCAGCAGAGGGCGCTGTTTCCCACTTCTTGGAAAACGCCATCACTTTGAATGGAGGAAGAGTATTTATTTTGCCCTCATGTGAGGACCATCCATCTACAGTGTTTTTCTATCTGCTGTGAAGTTCAAACAGGCTTATAGGCTGGCTGTGGCTGCGACCGGTGGCACAAAACAGCCAGAAAAACCATACGAGCAGCAAAGTGTGCACACACATCCGAGACCGTTTGCAGAAGCGCAGTTTGACCAGTGTCGTCTTTAAAAGGAAAGTTTTCAGAGAGCTTTCCGGCTTACGGCCATACTACCCTGAGAACGCCCGATCTCGTCCGATCTCGGAAGCTAAGCAGGGGCGGGCCTGGTTAGTACTTGGATGGGAGACCGCCTGGGAATACCAGGTGCTGTAAGCTTTTTAGGCTCTTGGCTTTCAGCAGAGGGCGCTGTTTCCCACTTCTTGGAAAACGCCATCACTTTGAATGGAGGAAGAGTATTTATTTTGCCCTCATGTGAGGAACATCCATCTACAGTGTTTTTCTATCTGCTGTGAAGTTCAAACAGGCTTATAGGCTGGCTGTGGCTGCGACCGGTGGCACAAAACAGCCAGAAAAACCATACGAGCAGCAAAGTGTGCACACACATCCGAGACCGTTTGCAGAAGCGCAGTTTGACCAGTGTCGTCTTTAAAAGGAAAGTTTTCAGAGAGCTTTCCGGCTTACGCCATACTACCCTGAGAATGCCCGATCTCGTCCGATCTCGGAAGCTAAGCAGGGGCGGGCCTGGTTAGTACTTGGATGGGAGACCGCCTGGGAATACCAGGTGCTGTAAGCTTTTTAGGCTCTTGGCTTTCAGCAGAGGGCGCTGTTTCCCACTTCTTGGAAAACGCCATCACTTTGAATGGAGGAAGAGTATTTATTTGCCCTCATGTGAGGAACATCCATCTACAGTATTTGTCTCTCTGCTGTGAAGTTCAAACAGGCTTATAGGCTGGCTGTGGCTGCGACCGGTGGCACAAAACAGCCAGAAAAACCATACGAGCAGCAAAGTGTGCACACACATCCGAGACCGTTTGCAGAGGCGCAGTTTGACCAGTGTCGTCTTTAAAAGGAAAGTTTTCAGAGAGCTTTCCGGCTTACGGCCATACTACCCTGAGAACGCCCGATCTCGTCCGATCTCGGAAGCTAAGCAGGGGCGTGCCTGGTTAGTACTTGGATGGGAGACCGCCTGGGAATACCAGGTGCTGTAAGCTTTTTAGGCTCTTGGCTTTCAGCAGAGGGCGCTGTTTCCCACTTCTTGGAAAACGCCATCACTTTGAATGGAGGAAGAGTATTTATTTTACCCTCATGTGAGGAACATCCATCTATTTGTCTCTCTGCTGTGAAGTTCAAACAGGCCTATAGGCTGGCTGTGGCTGCGACCGGTGGCACAAAACAGCCAGAAAAACCATACGAGCAGCAAAGTGTGCACACACATCCGAGACCGTTTGCAGAAGCGCAATTTGACCAGTGTCGTCTTTAAAAGGAAAGTTTTCAGAGAGCTTTCCGGCTTACGGCCATACTACCCTGAGAACGCCCGATCTCGTCCGATCTCGGAAGCTAAGCAGGGGCGGGCCTGGTTAGTACTTGGATTGGAGACCGCCTGGGAATACCAGGTGCTGTAAGCTTTTTAGGCTCTTGGCTTTCAGCAGAGGGCGCTGTTTCCCACTTCTTGGAAAACGCCATCACTTTGAATGGAGGAAGAGTATTTATTTTGCCCTCATGTGAGGACCATCCATCTACAGTGTTTTTCTATCTGCTGTGAAGTTCAAACAGGCTTATAGGCTGGCTGTGGCTGCGACCGGTGGCACAAAACAGCCAGAAAAACCATACGAGCAGCAAAGTGTGCACACACATCCGAGACCGTTTGCAGAAGCGCAGTTTGACCAGTGTCGTCTTTAAAAGGAAAGTTTTCAGAGAGCTTTCCGGCTTACGGCCATACTACCCTGAGAACGCCCGATCTCGTCCGATCTCGGAAGCTAAGCAGGGGCGGGCCTGGTTAGTACTTGGATGGGAGACCGCCTGGGAATACCAGGTGCTGTAAGCTTTTTAGGCTCTTGGCTTTCAGCAGAGGGCGCTGTTTCCCACTTCTTGGAAAACGCCATCACTTTGAATGGAGGAAGAGTATTTATTTTGCCCTCATGTGAGGAACATCCATCTACAGTGTTTTTCTATCTGCTGTGAAGTTCAAACAGGCTTATAGGCTGGCTGTGGCTGCGACCGGTGGCACAAAACAGCCAGAAAAACCATACGAGCAGCAAAGTGTGCACACACATCCGAGACCGTTTGCAGAAGCGCAGTTTGACCAGTGTCGTCTTTAAAAGGAAAGTTTTCAGAGAGCTTTCCGGCTTACGCCATACTACCCTGAGAATGCCCGATCTCGTCCGATCTCGGAAGCTAAGCAGGGGCGGGCCTGGTTAGTACTTGGATGGGAGACCGCCTGGGAATACCAGGTGCTGTAAGCTTTTTAGGCTCTTGGCTTTCAGCAGAGGGCGCTGTTTCCCACTTCTTGGAAAACGCCATCACTTTGAATGGAGGAAGAGTATTTATTTGCCCTCATGTGAGGAACATCCATCTACAGTATTTGTCTCTCTGCTGTGAAGTTCAAACAGGCTTATAGGCTGGCTGTGGCTGCGACCGGTGGCACAAAACAGCCAGAAAAACCATACGAGCAGCAAAGTGTGCACACACATCCGAGACCGTTTGCAGAGGCGCAGTTTGACCAGTGTCGTCTTTAAAAGGAAAGTTTTCAGAGAGCTTTCCGGCTTACGGCCATACTACCCTGAGAACGCCCGATCTCGTCCGATCTCGGAAGCTAAGCAGGGGCGTGCCTGGTTAGTACTTGGATGGGAGACCGCCTGGGAATACCAGGTGCTGTAAGCTTTTTAGGCTCTTGGCTTTCAGCAGAGGGCGCTGTTTCCCACTTCTTGGAAAACGCCATCACTTTGAATGGAGGAAGAGTATTTATTTTGCCCTCATGTGAGGAACATCCATCTACAGTGTTTTTCTATCTGCTGTGAAGTTCAAACAGGCTTATAGGCTGGCTGTGGCTGCGACCGGTGGCACAAAACAGCCAGAAAAACCATACGAGCAGCAAAGTGTGCACACACATCCGAGACCGTTTGCAGAAGCGCAGTTTGACCAGTGTCGTCTTTAAAAAGAAAGTTTTCAGAGAGCTTTCTGGCTTACGGCCATACTACCCTGAGAACGCCCGATCTCGTCCAATCTCGGAAGCTAAGCAGGGGCGGGCCTGGTTAGTACTTGGATGGGAGACCGCCTGGGAATACCAGGTGCTGTAAGCTTTTTAGGCTCTTGGCGTTCAGCAGAGGGCGCTGTTTCCCACTTCTTGGAAAACGCCATCACTTTGAATGGAGGAAGAGTATTTATTTTGCCCTCATGTGAGGAACATCCATCTACAGTATTTGTCTCTCTGCTGTGAAGTTCAAACAGGCTTATAGGCTGGCTGTGGCTGCGACCGGTGGCACAAAACAGCCAGAAAAACCATACGAGCAGCAAAGTGTGCACACACATCCGAGACCGTTTGCAGAAGCGCAGTTTGACCAGTGTCGTCTTTAAAAGGAAAGTTTTCAGAGAGCTTTCCGGCTTACGGCCATACTATCCTGAGAACGCCCGATCTCGTCCGATCTCGGAAGCTAAGCAGGGCCGGGCCTGGTTAGTACTTGGATGGGAGACCGCCTGGGAATTCCAGGTGCTGTAAGCTTTTTAGGCTCTTGGCTTTCAGCAGAGGGCGCTGTTTCCCACTTCTTGGAAAACGCCATCACTTTGAATGGAGGAAGAGTATTTATTTTGCCCTCATGTGAGGAACATCCATCTATTTGTCTCTCTGCTGTGAAGTTCAAACAGGCCTATAGGCTGGCTGTGGCTGCGACCGGTGGCACAAAACAGCCAGAAAAACCATACGAGCAGCAAAGTGTGCACACACATCCGAGACCGTTTGCAGAAGCGCAATTTGACCAGTGTCGTCTTTAAAAGGAAAGTTTTCAGAGAGCTTTCCGGCTTACGGCCATACTACCCTGAGAACGCCCGATCTCGTCCGATCTCGGAAGCTAAGCAGGGGCGGGCCTGGTTAGTACTTGGATTGGAGACCGCCTGGGAATACCAGGTGCTGTAAGCTTTTTAGGCTCTTGGCTTTCAGCAGAGGGCGCTGTTTCCCACTTCTTGGAAAACGCCATCACTTTGAATGGAGGAAGAGTATTTATTTTGCCCTCATGTGAGGACCATCCATCTACAGTGTTTTTCTATCTGCTGTGAAGTTCAAACAGGCTTATAGGCTGGCTGTGGCTGCGACCGGTGGCACAAAACAGCCAGAAAAACCATACGGGCAGCAAAGTGTGCACACACATCCGAGACCGTTTGCAGAAGCGCAGTTTGACCAGTGTCGTCTTTAAAAGGAAAGTTTTCAGAGAGCTTTCCGGCTTACGGCCATACTACCCTGAGAACGCCCGATCTCGTCCGATCTCGGAAGCTAAGCAGGGGCGGGCCTGGTTAGTACTTGGATGGGAGACCGCCTGGGAATACCAGGTGCTGTAAGCTTTTTAGGCTCTTGGCTTTCAGCAGAGGGCGCTGTTTCCCACTTCTTGGAAAACGCCATCACTTTGAATGGAGGAAGAGTATTTATTTTGCCCTCATGTGAGGAACATCCATCTACAGTGTTTTTCTATCTGCTGTGAAGTTCAAACAGGCTTATAGGCTGGCTGTGGCTGCGACCGGTGGCACAAAACAGCCAGAAAAACCATACGAGCAGCAAAGTGTGCACACACATCCGAGACCGTTTGCAGAAGCGCAGTTTGACCAGTGTCGTCTTTAAAAGGAAAGTTTTCAGAGAGCTTTCCGGCTTACGGCCATACTATCCTGAGAACGCCCGAAATCGTCCGATCTCGGAAGCTAAGCAGGGGCGGACCAGGTTAGTACTTGGATGGGAGACCGCCTGGGAATACCAGGTGCTGTAAGCTTTTTAGGCTCTTGGCTTTCAGCAGAGGGCGCTGTTTCCCACTTCTTGGAAAACGCCATCACTTTGAATGGAGGAAGAGTATTTATTTTGCCCTCATGTGAGGAACATCCATCTATTTGTCTCTCTGCTGTGAAGTTCAAACAGGCCTATAGGCTGGCTGTGGCTGCGACCGGTGGCACAAAACAGCCAGAAAAACCATACAAGCAGCAAAGTGTGCACACACATCCGAGACCGTTTGCAGAAGCGCAATTTGACCAGTGTCGTCTTTAAAAGGAAAGTTTTCAGAGAGCTTTCCGGCTTACGGCCATACTACCCTGAGAACGCCCGATCTCGTCCGATCTCGGAAGCTAAGCAGGGGCGGGCCTGGTTAGTACTTGGATGGGAGACCGCCTGGGAATACCAGGTGCTGTAAGCTTTTTAGGCTCTTGGCTTTCAGCAGAGGGCGCTGTTTCCCACTTCTTGGAAAACGCCATCACTTTGAATGGAGGAAGAGTATTTATTTTGCCCTCATGTGAGGAACATCCATCTACAGTATTTGTCTCTCTGCTGTGAAGTTCAAACAGGCTTATAGGCTGGCTGTGGCTGCGACCGGTGGCACAAAACAGCCAGAAAAACCATACGAGCAGCAAAGTGTGCACACACATCCGAGACCGTTTGCAGAAGCGCAGTTTGACCAGTGTCGTCTTTAAAAGGAAAGTTTTCAGAGAGCTTTCCGGCTTACGGCCATACTATCCTGAGAACGCCCGATCTCGTCCGATCTCGGAAGCTAAGCAGGGGCGGACCTGGTTAGTACTTGGATGGGAGACCGCCTGGGAATACCAGGTGCTGTAAGCTTTTTAGGCTCTTGGCTTTCAGCAGAGGGCGCTGTTTCCCACTTCTTGGAAAACGCCATCACTTTGAATGGAGGAAGAGTATTTATTTTGCCCTCATGTGAGGAACATCCATCTATTTGTCTCTCTGCTGTGAAGTTCAAACAGGCCTATTTGCTGGCTGTGGCTGCGACCGGTGGCACAAAACAGCCAGAAAAACCATACGAGCAGCAAAGTGTGCACACACATCCGAGACCGTTTGCAGAAGCGCAGTTTGACCAGTGTCGTCTTTAAAAGGAAAGTTTTCAGAGAGCTTTCCGGCTTACGGCCATACTACCCTGAGAACGCCCGATCTCGTCCGATCTCGGAAGCTAAGCAGGGGCGGGCCTGGTTAGCACTTGGATGGGAGACCGCCTGGGAATACCAGGTGCTGTAAGCTTTTTAGGCTCTTGGCTTTCAGCAGAGGGCGCTGTTTCCCACTTCTTGGAAAACGCCATCACTTTGAATGGAGGAAGAGTATTTATTTTGCCCTCATGTGAGGAACATCCATCTACAGTGTTTTTCTATCTGCTGTGAAGTTCAAACAGGCTTATAGGCTGGCTGTGGCTGCGACCGGTGGCACAAAACAGCCAGAAAAACCATACGAGCAGCAAAGTGTGCACACACATCCGAGACCGTTTGCAGAAGCGCAGTTTGACCAGTGTCGTCTTTAAAAGGAAAGTTTTCAGAGAGCTTTCCGGCTTACGGCCATACTACCCTGAGAACGCCCGATCTCGTCCGATCTCGGAAGCTAAGCAGGGGCGGGCCTGGTTTCCCACTTCTTGGAAAACGCCATCGCTTTGAATGGAGGAAGAGTATTTATTTTGCCCTCATGTGAGGAACATCCATCTACAGTATTTGTCTCTCTGCTGTGAAGTTCAAACAGGCTTATAGGCTGGCTGTGGCTGCGACCGGTGGCACAAAACAGCCAGAAAAACCATACGAGCAGCAAAGTGTGCACACACATCCGAGACCGTTTGCAGAGGCGCAGTTTGACCAGTGTCGTCTTTAAAAGGAAAGTTTTCAGAGAGCTTTCCGGCTTACGGCCATACTACCCTGAGAACGCCCGATCTCGTCCGATCTCGGAAGCTAAGCAGGGGCGTGCCTGGTTAGTACTTGGATGGGAGACCGCCTGGGAATAACAGGTGCTGTAAGCTTTTTAGGCTCTTGGCTTTCAGCAGAGGGCGCTGTTTCCCACTTCTTGGAAAACGCCATCACTTTGAATGGAGGAAGAGTATTTATTTTGCCCTCATGTGAGGAACATCCATCTACAGTGTTTTTCTATCTGCTGTGAAGTTCAAACAGGCTTATAGGCTGGCTGTGGCTGCGACCGGTGGCACAAAACAGCCAGAAAAACCATACGAGCAGCAAAGTGTGCACACACATCCGAGACCGTTTGCAGAAGCACAGTTTGACCAGTGTCGTCTTTAAAAGGAAAGTTTTCAGAGAGCTTTCCGGCTTACGGCCATACTACCCTGAGAACGCCCGATCTCGTCCGATCTCGGAAGCTAAGCAGGGGAGACCGCCTGGGAATACCAGGTGCTGTAAGCTTTTTAGGCTCTTGGCTTTCAGCAGAGGGCGCTGTTTCCCACTTCTTGGAAAACGCCATCACTTTGAATGGAGGAAGAGTATTTATTTTGCCCTCATGTGAGGAACATCCATCTACAGTGTTTTTCTATCTGCTGTGAAGTTCAAACAGGCTTATAGGCTGGCTGTGGCTGCGACCGGTGGCACAAAACAGCCAGAAAAACCATACGAGCAGCAAAGTGTGCACACACATCCGAGACCGTTTGCAGAAGCGCAGTTTGACCAGTGTCGTCTTTAAAAGGAAAGTTTTCAGAGCACTTTCCGGCTTACGGCCATACTACCCTGAGAACGCCCGATCTCGTCCGATCTCGGAAGCTAAGCAGGGGCGGGCCTGGTTAGTACTTGGATGGGAGACCGCCTGGGAATACCAGGTGCTGTAAGCTTTTTAGGCTCTTGGCTTTCAGCAGAGGGCGCTGTTTCCCACTTCTTGGAAAACGCCATCACTTTGAATGGAGGAAGAGTATTTATTTTGCCCTCATGTGAGGAACATCCATCTACAGTATTTGTCTCTCTGCTGTGAAGTTCAAACAGGCTTATAGGCTGGCTGTGGCTGCGACCGGTGGCACAAAACAGCCAGAAAAACCATACGAGCAGCAAAGTGTGCACACACATCCGAGACCGTTTGCAGAAGCGCAGTTTGACCAGTGTCGTCTTTAAAAGGAAAGTTTTCAGAGAGCTTTCCGGCTTACGTCCATACTATCCTGAGAACGCCCGATCTCGTCCGATCTCGGAAGCTAAGCAGGGGCGGACCTGGTTAGTACTTGGATGGGAGACCGCCTGGGAATACCAGGTGCTGTAAGCTTTTTAGGCTCTTGGCTTTCAGCAGAGGGCGCTGTTTCCCACTTCTTGGAAAACGCCATCACTTTGAATGGAGGAAGAGTATTTATTTTGCCCTCATGTGAGGAACATCCATCTACAGTGTTTTTCTATCTGCTGTGAAGTTCAAACAGGCTTATAGGCTGGCTGTGGCTGCGACCGGTGGCACAAAACAGCCAGAAAAACCATACGAGCAGCAAAGTGTGCACACACATCCGAGACCGTTTGCAGAAGCGCAGTTTGACCAGTGTCGTCTTTAAAAGGAAAGTTTTCAGAGCGCTTTCCGGCTTACGGCCATACTACCCTGAGAACGCCCGATCTCGTCCGATCTCGGAAGCTAAGCAGGGGCGGGCCTGGTTAGTACTTGGATGGGAGACCGCCTGGGAATACCAGGTGCTGTAAGCTTTTTAGGCTCTTGGCTTTCAGCAGAGGGCGCTGTTTCCCACTTCTTGGAAAACGCCATCACTTTGAATGGAGGAAGAGTATTTATTTTGCCCTCATGTGAGGAACATCCATCTACAGTATTTGTCGCTCTGCTGTGAAGTTCAAACAGGCTTATAGGCTGGCTGTGGCTGCGACCGGTGGCACAAAACAGCCAGAAAAACCATACGAGCAGCAAAGTGTGCACACACATCCGAGACCGTTTGCAGAAGCGCAGTTTGACCAGTGTCGTCTTTAAAAGGAAAGTTTTCAGAGAGCTTTCCGGCTTACGGCCATACTATCCTGAGAACGCCCGATCTCGTCCGATCTCGGAAGCTAAGCAGGGGCGGACCTGGTTAGTACTTGGATGGGAGACCGCCTGGGAATACCAGGTGCTGTAAGCTTTTTAGGCTCTTGGCTTTCAGCAGAGGGCGCTGTTTCCCACTTCTTGGAAAACGCCATCACTTTGAATGGAGGAAGAGTATTTATTTTGCCCTCATGTGAGGAACATCCATCTATTTGTCTCTCTGCTGTGAAGTTCAAACAGGCCTATAGGCTGGCTGTGGCTGCGACCGGTGGCACAAAACAGCCAGAAAAACCATACAAGCAGCAAAGTGTGCACACACATCCGAGACCGTTTGCAGAAGCGCAATTTGACCAGTGTCGTCTTTAAAAGGAAAGTTTTCAGAGAGCTTTCCGGCTTACGGCCACACTACCCTGAGAACGCCCGATCTCGTCCGATCTCGGAAGCTAAGCAGGGGCGGGCCTGGTTAGTACTTGGATGGGAGACCGCCTGGGAATACCAGGTGCTGTAAGCTTTTTAGGCTCTTGGCTTTCAGCAGAGGGCGCTGTTTCCCACTTCTTGGAAAACGCCATCACTTTGAATGGAGGAAGAGTATTTATTTTGCCCTCATGTGAGGAACATCCATCTACAGTGTTTTTCTATCTGCTGTGAAGTTCAAACAGGCTTATAGGCTGGCTGTGGCTGCGACCGGTGGCACAAAACAGCCAGAAAAACCATACGAGCAGCAAAGTGTGCACACACATCCGAGACCGTTTGCAGAAGCGCAGTTTGACCAGTGTCGTCTTTAAAAGGAAAGTTTTCAGAGCGCTTTCCGGCTTACGGCCATACTATCCTGAGAACGCCCGATCTCGTCCGATCTCGGAAGCTAAGCAGGGGCGGACCTGGTTAGTACTTGGATGGGAGACCGCCTGGGAATACCAGGTGCTGTAAGCTTTTTAGGCTCTTGGCTTTCAGCAGAGGGCGCTGTTTCCCACTTCTTGGAAAACGCCATCACTTTGAATGGAGGAAGAGTATTTATTTTGCCCTCATGTGAGGAACATCCATCTATTTGTCTCTCTGCTGTGAAGTTCAAACAGGCCTATAGGCTGGCTGTGGCTGCGACCGGTGGCACAAAACAGCCAGAAAAACCATACGAGCAGCAAAGTGTGCACACACATCCGAGACCGTTTGCAGAAGCGCAGTTTGACCAGTGTCGTCTTTAAAAGGAAAGTTTTCAGAGAGCTTTCCGGCTTACGGCCATACTACCCTGAGAACGCCCGATCTCGTCCGATCTCGGAAGCTAAGCAGGGGCGGGCCTGGTTAGTACTTGGATGGGAGACCGCCTGGGAATACCAGGTGCTGTAAGCTTTTTAGGCTCTTGGCTTTCAGCAGAGGGCGCTGTTTCCCACTTCTTGGAAAACGCCATCACTTTGAATGGAGGAAGAGTATTTATTTTGCCCTCATGTGAGGAACATCCATCTACAGTGTTTTTCTATCTGCTGTGAAGTTCAAACAGGCTTATAGGCTGGCTGTGGCTGCGACCGGTGGCACAAAACAGCCAGAAAAACCATACGAGCAGCAAAGTGTGCACACACATCCGAGACCGTTTGCAGAGGCGCAGTTTGACCAGTGTCGTCTTTAAAAGGAAAGTTTTCAGAGAGCTTTCCGGCTTACGGCCATACTACCCTGAGAACGCCCGATCTCGTCCGATCTCGGAAGCTAAGCAGGGGCGTGCCTGGTTAGTACTTGGATGGGAGACCGCCTGGGAATACCAGGTGCTGTAAGCTTTTTAGGCTCTTGGCTTTCAGCAGAGGGCGCTGTTTCCCACTTCTTGGAAAACGCCATCACTTTGAATGGAGGAAGAGTATTTATTTTGCCCTCATGTGAGGAACATCCATCTACAGTGTTTTTCTATCTGCTGTGAAGTTCAAACAGGCTTATAGGCTGGCTGTGGCTGCGACCGGTGGCACAAAACAGCCAGAAAAACCATACGAGCAGCAAAGTGTGCACACACATCCGAGACCGTTTGCAGAAGCGCAGTTTGACCAGTGTCGTCTTTAAAAAGAAAGTTTTCAGAGAGCTTTCTGGCTTACGGCCATACTACCCTGAGAACGCCCGATCTCGTCCAATCTCGGAAGCTAAGCAGGGGCGGGCCTGGTTAGTACTTGGATGGGAGACCGCCTGGGAATACCAGGTGCTGTAAGCTTTTTAGGCTCTTGGCGTTCAGCAGAGGGCGCTGTTTCCCACTTCTTGGAAAACGCCATCACTTTGAATGGAGGAAGAGTATTTATTTTGCCCTCATGTGAGGAACATCCATCTACAGTATTTGTCTCTCTGCTGTGAAGTTCAAACAGGCTTATAGGCTGGCTGTGGCTGCGACCGGTGGCACAAAACAGCCAGAAAAACCATACGAGCAGCAAAGTGTGCACACACATCCGAGACCGTTTGCAGAAGCGCAGTTTGACCAGTGTCGTCTTTAAAAGGAAAGTTTTCAGAGAGCTTTCCGGCTTACGGCCATACTATCCTGAGAACGCCCGATCTCGTCCGATCTCGGAAGCTAAGCAGGGCCGGGCCTGGTTAGTACTTGGATGGGAGACCGCCTGGGAATTCCAGGTGCTGTAAGCTTTTTAGGCTCTTGGCTTTCAGCAGAGGGCGCTGTTTCCCACTTCTTGGAAAACGCCATCACTTTGAATGGAGGAAGAGTATTTATTTTGCCCTCATGTGAGGAACATCCATCTATTTGTCTCTCTGCTGTGAAGTTCAAACAGGCCTATAGGCTGGCTGTGGCTGCGACCGGTGGCACAAAACAGCCAGAAAAACCATACGAGCAGCAAAGTGTGCACACACATCCGAGACCGTTTGCAGAAGCGCAATTTGACCAGTGTCGTCTTTAAAAGGAAAGTTTTCAGAGAGCTTTCCGGCTTACGGCCATACTACCCTGAGAACGCCCGATCTCGTCCGATCTCGGAAGCTAAGCAGGGGCGGGCCTGGTTAGTACTTGGATTGGAGACCGCCTGGGAATACCAGGTGCTGTAAGCTTTTTAGGCTCTTGGCTTTCAGCAGAGGGCGCTGTTTCCCACTTCTTGGAAAACGCCATCACTTTGAATGGAGGAAGAGTATTTATTTTGCCCTCATGTGAGGACCATCCATCTACAGTGTTTTTCTATCTGCTGTGAAGTTCAAACAGGCTTATAGGCTGGCTGTGGCTGCGACCGGTGGCACAAAACAGCCAGAAAAACCATACGAGCAGCAAAGTGTGCACACACATCCGAGACCGTTTGCAGAAGCGCAGTTTGACCAGTGTCGTCTTTAAAAGGAAAGTTTTCAGAGAGCTTTCCGGCTTACGGCCATACTACCCTGAGAACGCCCGATCTCGTCCGATCTCGGAAGCTAAGCAGGGGCGGGCCTGGTTAGTACTTGGATGGGAGACCGCCTGGGAATACCAGGTGCTGTAAGCTTTTTAGGCTCTTGGCTTTCAGCAGAGGGCGCTGTTTCCCACTTCTTGGAAAACGCCATCACTTTGAATGGAGGAAGAGTATTTATTTTGCCCTCATGTGAGGAACATCCATCTACAGTGTTTTTCTATCTGCTGTGAAGTTCAAACAGGCTTATAGGCTGGCTGTGGCTGCGACCGGTGGCACAAAACAGCCAGAAAAACCATACGAGCAGCAAAGTGTGCACACACATCCGAGACCGTTTGCAGAAGCGCAGTTTGACCAGTGTCGTCTTTAAAAGGAAAGTTTTCAGAGAGCTTTCCGGCTTACGGCCATACTATCCTGAGAACGCCCGATCTCGTCCGATCTCGGAAGCTAAGCAGGGGCGGACCAGGTTAGTACTTGGATGGGAGACCGCCTGGGAATACCAGGTGCTGTAAGCTTTTTAGGCTCTTGGCTTTCAGCAGAGGGCGCTGTTTCCCACTTCTTGGAAAACGCCATCACTTTGAATGGAGGAAGAGTATTTATTTTGCCCTCATGTGAGGAACATCCATCTATTTGTCTCTCTGCTGTGAAGTTCAAACAGGCCTATAGGCTGGCTGTGGCTGCGACCGGTGGCACAAAACAGCCAGAAAAACCATACAAGCAGCAAAGTGTGCACACACATCCGAGACCGTTTGCAGAAGCGCAATTTGACCAGTGTCGTCTTTAAAAGGAAAGTTTTCAGAGAGCTTTCCGGCTTACGGCCATACTACCCTGAGAACGCCCGATCTCGTCCGATCTCGGAAGCTAAGCAGGGGCGGGCCTGGTTAGTACTTGGATGGGAGACCGCCTGGGAATACCAGGTGCTGTAAGCTTTTTAGGCTCTTGGCTTTCAGCAGAGGGCGCTGTTTCCCACTTCTTGGAAAACGCCATCACTTTGAATGGAGGAAGAGTATTTATTTTGCCCTCATGTGAGGAACATCCATCTACAGTATTTGTCTCTCTGCTGTGAAGTTCAAACAGGCTTATAGGCTGGCTGTGGCTGCGACCGGTGGCACAAAACAGCCAGAAAAACCATACGAGCAGCAAAGTGTGCACACACATCCGAGACCGTTTGCAGAAGCGCAGTTTGACCAGTGTCGTCTTTAAAAGGAAAGTTTTCAGAGAGCTTTCCGGCTTACGGCCATACTATCCTGAGAACGCCCGATCTCGTCCGATCTCGGAAGCTAAGCAGGGGCGGACCTGGTTAGTACTTGGATGGGAGACCGCCTGGGAATACCAGGTGCTGTAAGCTTTTTAGGCTCTTGGCTTTCAGCAGAGGGCGCTGTTTCCCACTTCTTGGAAAACGCCATCACTTTGAATGGAGGAAGAGTATTTATTTTGCCCTCATGTGAGGAACATCCATCTATTTGTCTCTCTGCTGTGAAGTTCAAACAGGCCTATTTGCTGGCTGTGGCTGCGACCGGTGGCACAAAACAGCCAGAAAAACCATACGAGCAGCAAAGTGTGCACACACATCCGAGACCGTTTGCAGAAGCGCAGTTTGACCAGTGTCGTCTTTAAAAGGAAAGTTTTCAGAGAGCTTTCCGGCTTACGGCCATACTACCCTGAGAACCTCCGATCTCGTCTGATCTCGGAAGCTAAGCAGGGGCGGGCCTGGTTAGTACTTGGATGGGAGACCGCCTGGGAATACCAGGTGCTGTAAGCTTTTTAGGCTCTTGGCTTTCAGCAGAGGGCGCTGTTTCCCACTTCTTGGAAAACGCCATCACTTTGAATGGAGGAAGAGTATTTATTTTGCCCTCATGTGAGGAACATCCATCTACAGTGTTTTTCTATCTGCTGTGAAGTTCAAACAGGCTTATAGGCTGGCTGTGGCTGCGACCGGTGGCACAAAACAGCCAGAAAAACCATACGAGCAGCAAAGTGTGCACACACATCCGAGACCGTTTGCAGAAGCGCAGTTTGACCAGTGTCGTCTTTAAAAGGAAAGTTTTCAGAGAGCTTTCCGGCTTACGGCCATACTACCCTGAGAACGCCCGATCTCGTCCGATCTCGGAAGCTAAGCAGGGGCGGGCCTGGTTTCCCACTTCTTGGAAAACGCCATCACTTTGAATGGAGGAAGAGTATTTATTTTGCCCTCATGTGAGGAACATCCATCTACAGTATTTGTCTCTCTGCTGTGAAGTTCAAACAGGCTTATAGGCTGGCTGTGGCTGCGACCGGTGGCACAAAACAGCCAGAAAAACCATACGAGCAGCAAAGTGTGCACACACATCCGAGACCGTTTGCAGAGGCGCAGTTTGACCAGTGTCGTCTTTAAAAGGAAAGTTTTCAGAGAGCTTTCCGGCTTACGGCCATACTACCCTGGGAACGCCCGATCTCGTCCGATCTCGGCAGCTAAGCAGGGCCGGGCCTGGTTAGTACTTGGATGGGAGACCGCCTGGGAATTCCAGGTGCTGTAAGCTTTTTAGGCTCTTGGCTTTCAGCAGAGGGCGCTGTTTCCCACTTCTTGGAAAACGCCATCACTTTGAATGGAGGAAGAGTATTTATTTTGCCCTCATGTGAGGAACATCCATCTATTTGTCTCTCTGCTGTGAAGTTCAAACAGGCCTATAGGCTGGCTGTGGCTGCGACCGGTGGCACAAAACAGCCAGAAAAACCATACGAGCAGCAAAGTGTGCACACACATCCGAGACCGTTTGCAGAAGCGCAATTTGACCAGTGTCGTCTTTAAAAGGAAAGTTTTCAGAGAGCTTTCCGGCTTACGGCCATACTACCCTGAGAACGCCCGATCTCGTCCGATCTCGGAAGCTAAGCAGGGGCGGGCCTGGTTAGTACTTGGATTGGAGACCGCCTGGGAATACCAGGTGCTGTAAGCTTTTTAGGCTCTTGGCTTTCAGCAGAGGGCGCTGTTTCCCACTTCTTGGAAAACGCCATCACTTTGAATGGAGGAAGAGTATTTATTTTGCCCTCATGTGAGGACCATCCATCTACAGTGTTTTTCTATCTGCTGTGAAGTTCAAACAGGCTTATAGGCTGGCTGTGGCTGCGACCGGTGGCACAAAACAGCCAGAAAAACCATACGAGCAGCAAAGTGTGCACACACATCCGAGACCGTTTGCAGAAGCGCAGTTTGACCAGTGTCGTCTTTAAAAGGAAAGTTTTCAGAGAGCTTTCCGGCTTACGGCCATACTACCCTGAGAACGCCCGATCTCGTCCGATCTCGGAAGCTAAGCAGGGGCGGGCCTGGTTAGTACTTGGATGGGAGACCGCCTGGGAATACCAGGTGCTGTAAGCTTTTTAGGCTCTTGGCTTTCAGCAGAGGGCGCTGTTTCCCACTTCTTGGAAAACGCCATCACTTTGAATGGAGGAAGAGTATTTATTTTGCCCTCATGTGAGGAACATCCATCTACAGTGTTTTTCTATCTGCTGTGAAGTTCAAACAGGCTTATAGGCTGGCTGTGGCTGCGACCGGTGGCACAAAACAGCCAGAAAAACCATACGAGCAGCAAAGTGTGCACACACATCCGAGACCGTTTGCAGAAGCGCAGTTTGACCAGTGTCGTCTTTAAAAGGAAAGTTTTCAGAGAGCTTTCCGGCTTACGCCATACTACCCTGAGAATGCCCGATCTCGTCCGATCTCGGAAGCTAAGCAGGGGCGGGCCTGGTTAGTACTTGGATGGGAGACCGCCTGGGAATACCAGGTGCTGTAAGCTTTTTAGGCTCTTGGCTTTCAGCAGAGGGCGCTGTTTCCCACTTCTTGGAAAACGCCATCACTTTGAATGGAGGAAGAGTATTTATTTGCCCTCATGTGAGGAACATCCATCTACAGTATTTGTCTCTCTGCTGTGAAGTTCAAACAGGCTTATAGGCTGGCTGTGGCTGCGACCGGTGGCACAAAACAGCCAGAAAAACCATACGAGCAGCAAAGTGTGCACACACATCCGAGACCGTTTGCAGAGGCGCAGTTTGACCAGTGTCGTCTTTAAAAGGAAAGTTTTCAGAGAGCTTTCCGGCTTACGGCCATACTACCCTGAGAACGCCCGATCTCGTCCGATCTCGGAAGCTAAGCAGGGGCGTGCCTGGTTAGTACTTGGATGGGAGACCGCCTGGGAATACCAGGTGCTGTAAGCTTTTTAGGCTCTTGGCTTTCAGCAGAGGGCGCTGTTTCCCACTTCTTGGAAAACGCCATCACTTTGAATGGAGGAAGAGTATTTATTTTGCCCTCATGTGAGGAACATCCATCTACAGTGTTTTTCTATCTGCTGTGAAGTTCAAACAGGCTTATAGGCTGGCTGTGGCTGCGACCGGTGGCACAAAACAGCCAGAAAAACCATACGAGCAGCAAAGTGTGCACACACATCCGAGACCGTTTGCAGAAGCGCAGTTTGACCAGTGTCGTCTTTAAAAAGAAAGTTTTCAGAGAGCTTTCTGGCTTACGGCCATACTACCCTGAGAACGCCCGATCTCGTCCGATCTCGGAAGCTAAGCAGGGGCGGGCCTGGTTAGTACTTGGATGGGAGACCGCCTGGGAATACCAGGTGCTGTAAGCTTTTTAGGCTCTTGGCGTTCAGCAGAGGGCGCTGTTTCCCACTTCTTGGAAAACGCCATCACTTTGAATGGAGGAAGAGTATTTATTTTGCCCTCATGTGAGGAACATCCATCTACAGTATTTGTCTCTCTGCTGTGAAGTTCAAACAGGCTTATAGGCTGGCTGTGGCTGCGACCGGTGGCACAAAACAGCCAGAAAAACCATACGAGCAGCAAAGTGTGCACACACATCCGAGACCGTTTGCAGAAGCGCAGTTTGACCAGTGTCGTCTTTAAAAGGAAAGTTTTCAGAGAGCTTTCCGGCTTACGGCCATACTATCCTGAGAACGCCCGAAATCGTCCGATCTCGGAAGCTAAGCAGGGGCGGACCAGGTTAGTACTTGGATGGGAGACCGCCTGGGAATACCAGGTGCTGTAAGCTTTTTAGGCTCTTGGCTTTCAGCAGAGGGCGCTGTTTCCCACTTCTTGGAAAACGCCATCACTTTGAATGGAGGAAGAGTATTTATTTTGCCCTCATGTGAGGAACATCCATCTATTTGTCTCTCTGCTGTGAAGTTCAAACAGGCCTATAGGCTGGCTGTGGCTGCGACCGGTGGCACAAAACAGCCAGAAAAACCATACAAGCAGCAAAGTGTGCACACACATCCGAGACCGTTTGCAGAAGCGCAATTTGACCAGTGTCGTCTTTAAAAGGAAAGTTTTCAGAGAGCTTTCCGGCTTACGGCCATACTACCCTGAGAACGCCCGATCTCGTCCGATCTCGGAAGCTAAGCAGGGGCGGGCCTGGTTAGTACTTGGATGGGAGACCGCCTGGGAATACCAGGTGCTGTAAGCTTTTTAGGCTCTTGGCTTTCAGCAGAGGGCGCTGTTTCCCACTTCTTGGAAAACGCCATCACTTTGAATGGAGGAAGAGTATTTATTTTGCCCTCATGTGAGGAACATCCATCTACAGTATTTGTCTCTCTGCTGTGAAGTTCAAACAGGCTTATAGGCTGGCTGTGGCTGCGACCGGTGGCACAAAACAGCCAGAAAAACCATACGAGCAGCAAAGTGTGCACACACATCCGAGACCGTTTGCAGAAGCGCAGTTTGACCAGTGTCGTCTTTAAAAGGAAAGTTTTCAGAGAGCTTTCCGGCTTACGGCCATACTATCCTGAGAACGCCCGATCTCGTCCGATCTCGGAAGCTAAGCAGGGGCGGACCTGGTTAGTACTTGGATGGGAGACCGCCTGGGAATACCAGGTGCTGTAAGCTTTTTAGGCTCTTGGCTTTCAGCAGAGGGCGCTGTTTCCCACTTCTT
Organism: Dunckerocampus dactyliophorus; assembly: GCF_027744805.1. NCBI lineage: Eukaryota > Metazoa > Chordata > Actinopteri > Syngnathiformes > Syngnathidae > Dunckerocampus > Dunckerocampus dactyliophorus. The sequence goes on from NC_072824.1 coordinate 459,748, forward strand.
GGAAAACGCCATCACTTTGAATGGAGGAAGAGTATTTATTTTGCCCTCATGTGAGGACCATCCATCTACAGTGTTTTTCTATCTGCTGTGAAGTTCAAACAGGCTTATAGGCTGGCTGTGGCTGCGACCGGTGGCACAAAACAGCCAGAAAAACCATACGAGCAGCAAAGTGTGCACACACATCCGAGACCGTTTGCAGAAGCGCAGTTTGACCAGTGTCGTCTTTAAAAGGAAAGTTTTCAGAGAGCTTTCCGGCTTACGGCCATACTACCCTGAGAACGCCCGATCTCGTCCGATCTCGGAAGCTAAGCAGGGGCGGGCCTGGTTTCCCACTTCTTGGAAAACGCCATCACTTTGAATGGAGGAAGAGTATTTATTTTGCCCTCATGTGAGGAACATCCATCTACAGTATTTGTCTCTCTGCTGTGAAGTTCAAACAGGCTTATAGGCTGGCTGTGGCTGCGACCGGTGGCACAAAACAGCCAGAAAAACCATACGAGCAGCAAAGTGTGCACACACATCCGAGACCGTTTGCAGAGGCGCAGTTTGACCAGTGTCGTCTTTAAAAGGAAAGTTTTCAGAGAGCTTTCCGGCTTACGGCCATACTACCCTGGGAACGCCCGATCTCGTCCGATCTCGGCAGCTAAGCAGGGCCGGGCCTGGTTAGTACTTGGATGGGAGACCGCCTGGGAATTCCAGGTGCTGTAAGCTTTTTAGGCTCTTGGCTTTCAGCAGAGGGCGCTGTTTCCCACTTCTTGGAAAACGCCATCACTTTGAATGGAGGAAGAGTATTTATTTTGCCCTCATGTGAGGAACATCCATCTATTTGTCTCTCTGCTGTGAAGTTCAAACAGGCCTATAGGCTGGCTGTGGCTGCGACCGGTGGCACAAAACAGCCAGAAAAACCATACGAGCAGCAAAGTGTGCACACACATCCGAGACCGTTTGCAGAAGCGCAATTTGACCAGTGTCGTCTTTAAAAGGAAAGTTTTCAGAGAGCTTTCCGGCTTACGGCCATACTACCCTGAGAACGCCCGATCTCGTCCGATCTCGGAAGCTAAGCAGGGGCGGGCCTGGTTAGTACTTGGATTGGAGACCGCCTGGGAATACCAGGTGCTGTAAGCTTTTTAGGCTCTTGGCTTTCAGCAGAGGGCGCTGTTTCCCACTTCTTGGAAAACGCCATCACTTTGAATGGAGGAAGAGTATTTATTTTGCCCTCATGTGAGGACCATCCATCTACAGTGTTTTTCTATCTGCTGTGAAGTTCAAACAGGCTTATAGGCTGGCTGTGGCTGCGACCGGTGGCACAAAACAGCCAGAAAAACCATACGAGCAGCAAAGTGTGCACACACATCCGAGACCGTTTGCAGAAGCGCAGTTTGACCAGTGTCGTCTTTAAAAGGAAAGTTTTCAGAGAGCTTTCCGGCTTACGGCCATACTACCCTGAGAACGCCCGATCTCGTCCGATCTCGGAAGCTAAGCAGGGGCGGGCCTGGTTAGTACTTGGATGGGAGACCGCCTGGGAATACCAGGTGCTGTAAGCTTTTTAGGCTCTTGGCTTTCAGCAGAGGGCGCTGTTTCCCACTTCTTGGAAAACGCCATCACTTTGAATGGAGGAAGAGTATTTATTTTGCCCTCATGTGAGGAACATCCATCTACAGTGTTTTTCTATCTGCTGTGAAGTTCAAACAGGCTTATAGGCTGGCTGTGGCTGCGACCGGTGGCACAAAACAGCCAGAAAAACCATACGAGCAGCAAAGTGTGCACACACATCCGAGACCGTTTGCAGAAGCGCAGTTTGACCAGTGTCGTCTTTAAAAGGAAAGTTTTCAGAGAGCTTTCCGGCTTACGCCATACTACCCTGAGAATGCCCGATCTCGTCCGATCTCGGAAGCTAAGCAGGGGCGGGCCTGGTTAGTACTTGGATGGGAGACCGCCTGGGAATACCAGGTGCTGTAAGCTTTTTAGGCTCTTGGCTTTCAGCAGAGGGCGCTGTTTCCCACTTCTTGGAAAACGCCATCACTTTGAATGGAGGAAGAGTATTTATTTGCCCTCATGTGAGGAACATCCATCTACAGTATTTGTCTCTCTGCTGTGAAGTTCAAACAGGCTTATAGGCTGGCTGTGGCTGCGACCGGTGGCACAAAACAGCCAGAAAAACCATACGAGCAGCAAAGTGTGCACACACATCCGAGACCGTTTGCAGAGGCGCAGTTTGACCAGTGTCGTCTTTAAAAGGAAAGTTTTCAGAGAGCTTTCCGGCTTACGGCCATACTACCCTGAGAACGCCCGATCTCGTCCGATCTCGGAAGCTAAGCAGGGGCGTGCCTGGTTAGTACTTGGATGGGAGACCGCCTGGGAATACCAGGTGCTGTAAGCTTTTTAGGCTCTTGGCTTTCAGCAGAGGGCGCTGTTTCCCACTTCTTGGAAAACGCCATCACTTTGAATGGAGGAAGAGTATTTATTTTGCCCTCATGTGAGGAACATCCATCTACAGTGTTTTTCTATCTGCTGTGAAGTTCAAACAGGCTTATAGGCTGGCTGTGGCTGCGACCGGTGGCACAAAACAGCCAGAAAAACCATACGAGCAGCAAAGTGTGCACACACATCCGAGACCGTTTGCAGAAGCGCAGTTTGACCAGTGTCGTCTTTAAAAAGAAAGTTTTCAGAGAGCTTTCTGGCTTACGGCCATACTACCCTGAGAACGCCCGATCTCGTCCGATCTCGGAAGCTAAGCAGGGGCGGGCCTGGTTAGTACTTGGATGGGAGACCGCCTGGGAATACCAGGTGCTGTAAGCTTTTTAGGCTCTTGGCGTTCAGCAGAGGGCGCTGTTTCCCACTTCTTGGAAAACGCCATCACTTTGAATGGAGGAAGAGTATTTATTTTGCCCTCATGTGAGGAACATCCATCTACAGTATTTGTCTCTCTGCTGTGAAGTTCAAACAGGCTTATAGGCTGGCTGTGGCTGCGACCGGTGGCACAAAACAGCCAGAAAAACCATACGAGCAGCAAAGTGTGCACACACATCCGAGACCGTTTGCAGAAGCGCAGTTTGACCAGTGTCGTCTTTAAAAGGAAAGTTTTCAGAGAGCTTTCCGGCTTACGGCCATACTATCCTGAGAACGCCCGATCTCGTCCGATCTCGGAAGCTAAGCAGGGCCGGGCCTGGTTAGTACTTGGATGGGAGACCGCCTGGGAATTCCAGGTGCTGTAAGCTTTTTAGGCTCTTGGCTTTCAGCAGAGGGCGCTGTTTCCCACTTCTTGGAAAACGCCATCACTTTGAATGGAGGAAGAGTATTTATTTTGCCCTCATGTGAGGAACATCCATCTATTTGTCTCTCTGCTGTGAAGTTCAAACAGGCCTATAGGCTGGCTGTGGCTGCGACCGGTGGCACAAAACAGCCAGAAAAACCATACGAGCAGCAAAGTGTGCACACACATCCGAGACCGTTTGCAGAAGCGCAATTTGACCAGTGTCGTCTTTAAAAGGAAAGTTTTCAGAGAGCTTTCCGGCTTACGGCCATACTACCCTGAGAACGCCCGATCTCGTCCGATCTCGGAAGCTAAGCAGGGGCGGGCCTGGTTAGTACTTGGATTGGAGACCGCCTGGGAATACCAGGTGCTGTAAGCTTTTTAGGCTCTTGGCTTTCAGCAGAGGGCGCTGTTTCCCACTTCTTGGAAAACGCCATCACTTTGAATGGAGGAAGAGTATTTATTTTGCCCTCATGTGAGGACCATCCATCTACAGTGTTTTTCTATCTGCTGTGAAGTTCAAACAGGCTTATAGGCTGGCTGTGGCTGCGACCGGTGGCACAAAACAGCCAGAAAAACCATACGAGCAGCAAAGTGTGCACACACATCCGAGACCGTTTGCAGAAGCGCAGTTTGACCAGTGTCGTCTTTAAAAGGAAAGTTTTCAGAGAGCTTTCCGGCTTACGGCCATACTACCCTGAGAACGCCCGATCTCGTCCGATCTCGGAAGCTAAGCAGGGGCGGGCCTGGTTAGTACTTGGATGGGAGACCGCCTGGGAATACCAGGTGCTGTAAGCTTTTTAGGCTCTTGGCTTTCAGCAGAGGGCGCTGTTTCCCACTTCTTGGAAAACGCCATCACTTTGAATGGAGGAAGAGTATTTATTTTGCCCTCATGTGAGGAACATCCATCTACAGTGTTTTTCTATCTGCTGTGAAGTTCAAACAGGCTTATAGGCTGGCTGTGGCTGCGACCGGTGGCACAAAACAGCCAGAAAAACCATACGAGCAGCAAAGTGTGCACACACATCCGAGACCGTTTGCAGAAGCGCAGTTTGACCAGTGTCGTCTTTAAAAGGAAAGTTTTCAGAGAGCTTTCCGGCTTACGCCATACTACCCTGAGAATGCCCGATCTCGTCCGATCTCGGAAGCTAAGCAGGGGCGGGCCTGGTTAGTACTTGGATGGGAGACCGCCTGGGAATACCAGGTGCTGTAAGCTTTTTAGGCTCTTGGCTTTCAGCAGAGGGCGCTGTTTCCCACTTCTTGGAAAACGCCATCACTTTGAATGGAGGAAGAGTATTTATTTGCCCTCATGTGAGGAACATCCATCTACAGTATTTGTCTCTCTGCTGTGAAGTTCAAACAGGCTTATAGGCTGGCTGTGGCTGCGACCGGTGGCACAAAACAGCCAGAAAAACCATACGAGCAGCAAAGTGTGCACACACATCCGAGACCGTTTGCAGAGGCGCAGTTTGACCAGTGTCGTCTTTAAAAGGAAAGTTTTCAGAGAGCTTTCCGGCTTACGGCCATACTACCCTGAGAACGCCCGATCTCGTCCGATCTCGGAAGCTAAGCAGGGGCGTGCCTGGTTAGTACTTGGATGGGAGACCGCCTGGGAATACCAGGTGCTGTAAGCTTTTTAGGCTCTTGGCTTTCAGCAGAGGGCGCTGTTTCCCACTTCTTGGAAAACGCCATCACTTTGAATGGAGGAAGAGTATTTATTTTGCCCTCATGTGAGGAACATCCATCTACAGTGTTTTTCTATCTGCTGTGAAGTTCAAACAGGCTTATAGGCTGGCTGTGGCTGCGACCGGTGGCACAAAACAGCCAGAAAAACCATACGAGCAGCAAAGTGTGCACACACATCCGAGACCGTTTGCAGAAGCGCAGTTTGACCAGTGTCGTCTTTAAAAAGAAAGTTTTCAGAGAGCTTTCTGGCTTACGGCCATACTACCCTGAGAACGCCCGATCTCGTCCAATCTCGGAAGCTAAGCAGGGGCGGGCCTGGTTAGTACTTGGATGGGAGACCGCCTGGGAATACCAGGTGCTGTAAGCTTTTTAGGCTCTTGGCGTTCAGCAGAGGGCGCTGTTTCCCACTTCTTGGAAAACGCCATCACTTTGAATGGAGGAAGAGTATTTATTTTGCCCTCATGTGAGGAACATCCATCTACAGTATTTGTCTCTCTGCTGTGAAGTTCAAACAGGCTTATAGGCTGGCTGTGGCTGCGACCGGTGGCACAAAACAGCCAGAAAAACCATACGAGCAGCAAAGTGTGCACACACATCCGAGACCGTTTGCAGAAGCGCAGTTTGACCAGTGTCGTCTTTAAAAGGAAAGTTTTCAGAGAGCTTTCTGGCTTACGGCCATACTATCCTGAGAACGCCCGATCTCGTCCGATCTCGGAAGCTAAGCAGGGCCGGGCCTGGTTAGTACTTGGATGGGAGACCGCCTGGGAATTCCAGGTGCTGTAAGCTTTTTAGGCTCTTGGCTTTCAGCAGAGGGCGCTGTTTCCCACTTCTTGGAAAACGCCATCACTTTGAATGGAGGAAGAGTATTTATTTTGCCCTCATGTGAGGAACATCCATCTATTTGTCTCTCTGCTGTGAAGTTCAAACAGGCCTATAGGCTGGCTGTGGCTGCGACCGGTGGCACAAAACAGCCAGAAAAACCATACGAGCAGCAAAGTGTGCACACACATCCGAGACCGTTTGCAGAAGCGCAATTTGACCAGTGTCGTCTTTAAAAGGAAAGTTTTCAGAGAGCTTTCCGGCTTACGGCCATACTACCCTGAGAACGCCCGATCTCGTCCGATCTCGGAAGCTAAGCAGGGGCGGGCCTGGTTAGTACTTGGATTGGAGACCGCCTGGGAATACCAGGTGCTGTAAGCTTTTTAGGCTCTTGGCTTTCAGCAGAGGGCGCTGTTTCCCACTTCTTGGAAAACGCCATCACTTTGAATGGAGGAAGAGTATTTATTTTGCCCTCATGTGAGGACCATCCATCTACAGTGTTTTTCTATCTGCTGTGAAGTTCAAACAGGCTTATAGGCTGGCTGTGGCTGCGACCGGTGGCACAAAACAGCCAGAAAAACCATACGGGCAGCAAAGTGTGCACACACATCCGAGACCGTTTGCAGAAGCGCAGTTTGACCAGTGTCGTCTTTAAAAGGAAAGTTTTCAGAGAGCTTTCCGGCTTACGGCCATACTACCCTGAGAACGCCCGATCTCGTCCGATCTCGGAAGCTAAGCAGGGGCGGGCCTGGTTAGTACTTGGATGGGAGACCGCCTGGGAATACCAGGTGCTGTAAGCTTTTTAGGCTCTTGGCTTTCAGCAGAGGGCGCTGTTTCCCACTTCTTGGAAAACGCCATCACTTTGAATGGAGGAAGAGTATTTATTTTGCCCTCATGTGAGGAACATCCATCTACAGTGTTTTTCTATCTGCTGTGAAGTTCAAACAGGCTTATAGGCTGGCTGTGGCTGCGACCGGTGGCACAAAACAGCCAGAAAAACCATACGAGCAGCAAAGTGTGCACACACATCCGAGACCGTTTGCAGAAGCGCAGTTTGACCAGTGTCGTCTTTAAAAGGAAAGTTTTCAGAGAGCTTTCCGGCTTACGGCCATACTATCCTGAGAACGCCCGAAATCGTCCGATCTCGGAAGCTAAGCAGGGGCGGACCAGGTTAGTACTTGGATGGGAGACCGCCTGGGAATACCAGGTGCTGTAAGCTTTTTAGGCTCTTGGCTTTCAGCAGAGGGCGCTGTTTCCCACTTCTTGGAAAACGCCATCACTTTGAATGGAGGAAGAGTATTTATTTTGCCCTCATGTGAGGAACATCCATCTATTTGTCTCTCTGCTGTGAAGTTCAAACAGGCCTATAGGCTGGCTGTGGCTGCGACCGGTGGCACAAAACAGCCAGAAAAACCATACAAGCAGCAAAGTGTGCACACACATCCGAGACCGTTTGCAGAAGCGCAATTTGACCAGTGTCGTCTTTAAAAGGAAAGTTTTCAGAGAGCTTTCCGGCTTACGGCCATACTACCCTGAGAACGCCCGATCTCGTCCGATCTCGGAAGCTAAGCAGGGGCGGGCCTGGTTAGTACTTGGATGGGAGACCGCCTGGGAATACCAGGTGCTGTAAGCTTTTTAGGCTCTTGGCTTTCAGCAGAGGGCGCTGTTTCCCACTTCTTGGAAAACGCCATCACTTTGAATGGAGGAAGAGTATTTATTTTGCCCTCATGTGAGGAACATCCATCTACAGTATTTGTCTCTCTGCTGTGAAGTTCAAACAGGCTTATAGGCTGGCTGTGGCTGCGACCGGTGGCACAAAACAGCCAGAAAAACCATACGAGCAGCAAAGTGTGCACACACATCCGAGACCGTTTGCAGAAGCGCAGTTTGACCAGTGTCGTCTTTAAAAGGAAAGTTTTCAGAGAGCTTTCCGGCTTACGGCCATACTATCCTGAGAACGCCTGAGAACGCCCGATCTCGTCCGATCTCGGAAGCTAAGCAGGGGCGGACCTGGTTAGTACTTGGATGGGAGACCGCCTGGGAATACCAGGTGCTGTAAGCTTTTTAGGCTCTTGGCTTTCAGCAGAGGGCGCTGTTTCCCACTTCTTGGAAAACGCCATCACTTTGAATGGAGGAAGAGTATTTATTTTGCCCTCATGTGAGGAACATCCATCTATTTGTCTCTCTGCTGTGAAGTTCAAACAGGCCTATTTGCTGGCTGTGGCTGCGACCGGTGGCACAAAACAGCCAGAAAAACCATACGAGCAGCAAAGTGTGCACACACATCCGAGACCGTTTGCAGAAGCGCAGTTTGACCAGTGTCGTCTTTAAAAGGAAAGTTTTCAGAGAGCTTTCCGGCTTACGGCCATACTACCCTGAGAACGCCCGATCTCGTCCGATCTCGGAAGCTAAGCAGGGGCGGGCCTGGTTAGCACTTGGATGGGAGACCGCCTGGGAATACCAGGTGCTGTAAGCTTTTTAGGCTCTTGGCTTTCAGCAGAGGGCGCTGTTTCCCACTTCTTGGAAAACGCCATCACTTTGAATGGAGGAAGAGTATTTATTTTGCCCTCATGTGAGGAACATCCATCTACAGTGTTTTTCTATCTGCTGTGAAGTTCAAACAGGCTTATAGGCTGGCTGTGGCTGCGACCGGTGGCACAAAACAGCCAGAAAAACCATACGAGCAGCAAAGTGTGCACACACATCCGAGACCGTTTGCAGAAGCGCAGTTTGACCAGTGTCGTCTTTAAAAGGAAAGTTTTCAGAGAGCTTTCCGGCTTACGGCCATACTACCCTGAGAACGCCCGATCTCGTCCGATCTCGGAAGCTAAGCAGGGGCGGGCCTGGTTTCCCACTTCTTGGAAAACGCCATCACTTTGAATGGAGGAAGAGTATTTATTTTGCCCTCATGTGAGGAACATCCATCTACAGTATTTGTCTCTCTGCTGTGAAGTTCAAACAGGCTTATAGGCTGGCTGTGGCTGCGACCGGTGGCACAAAACAGCCAGAAAAACCATACGAGCAGCAAAGTGTGCACACACATCCGAGACCGTTTGCAGAAGCGCAGTTTGACCAGTGTCGTCTTTAAAAGGAAAGTTTTCAGAGAGCTTTCCGGCTTACGGCCATACTATCCTGAGAACGCCCGATCTCGTCCGATCTCGGAAGCTAAGCAGGGGCGGACCTGGTTAGTACTTGGATGGGAGACCGCCTGGGAATACCAGGTGCTGTAAGCTTTTTAGGCTCTTGGCTTTCAGCAGAGGGCGCTGTTTCCCACTTCTTGGAAAACGCCATCACTTTGAATGGAGGAAGAGTATTTATTTTGCCCTCATGTGAGGAACATCCATCTACAGTGTTTTTCTATCTGCTGTGAAGTTCAAACAGGCTTATAGGCTGGCTGTGGCTGCGACCGGTGGCACAAAACAGCCAGAAAAACCATACGAGCAGCAAAGTGTGCACACACATCCGAGACCGTTTGCAGAAGCGCAGTTTGACCAGTGTCGTCTTTAAAAGGAAAGTTTTCAGAGCGCTTTCCGGCTTACGGCCATACTACCCTGAGAACGCCCGATCTCGTCCGATCTCGGAAGCTAAGCAGGGGCGGGCCTGGTTAGTACTTGGATGGGAGACCGCCTGGGAATACCAGGTGCTGTAAGCTTTTTAGGCTCTTGGCTTTCAGCAGAGGGCGCTGTTTCCCACTTCTTGGAAAACGCCATCACTTTGAATGGAGGAAGAGTATTTATTTTGCCCTCATGTGAGGAACATCCATCTACAGTATTTGTCGCTCTGCTGTGAAGTTCAAACAGGCTTATAGGCTGGCTGTGGCTGCGACCGGTGGCACAAAACAGCCAGAAAAACCATACGAGCAGCAAAGTGTGCACACACATCCGAGACCGTTTGCAGAAGCGCAGTTTGACCAGTGTCGTCTTTAAAAGGAAAGTTTTCAGAGAGCTTTCCGGCTTACGGCCATACTATCCTGAGAACGCCCGATCTCGTCCGATCTCGGAAGCTAAGCAGGGGCGGACCTGGTTAGTACTTGGATGGGAGACCGCCTGGGAATACCAGGTGCTGTAAGCTTTTTAGGCTCTTGGCTTTCAGCAGAGGGCGCTGTTTCCCACTTCTTGGAAAACGCCATCACTTTGAATGGAGGAAGAGTATTTATTTTGCCCTCATGTGAGGAACATCCATCTACAGTATTTGTCTCTCTGCTGTGAAGTTCAAACAGGCTTATAGGCTGGCTGTGGCTGCGACCGGTGGCACAAAACAGCCAGAAAAACCATACGAGCAGCAAAGTGTGCACACACATCCGAGACCGTTTGCAGAAGCGCAGTTTGACCAGTGTCGTCTTTAAAAGGAAAGTTTTCAGAGAGCTTTCCGGCTTACGGCCATACTATCCTGAGAACGCCCGATCTCGTCCGATCTCGGAAGCTAAGCAGGGGCGGACCTGGTTAGTACTTGGATGGGAGACCGCCTGGGAATACCAGGTGCTGTAAGCTTTTTAGACTCTTGGCTTTCAGCAGAGGGCGCTGTTTCCCACTTCTTGGAAAACGCCATCACTTTGAATGGAGGAAGAGTATTTATTTTGCCCTCATGTGAGGAACATCCATCTATTTGTCTCTCTGCTGTGAAGTTCAAACAGGCCTATAGGCTGGCTGTGGCTGCGACCGGTGGCACAAAACAGCCAGAAAAACCATACAAGCAGCAAAGTGTGCACACACATCCGAGACCGTTTGCAGAAGCGCAATTTGACCAGTGTCGTCTTTAAAAGGAAAGTTTTCAGAGAGCTTTCCGGCTTACGGCCACACTACCCTGAGAACGCCCGATCTCGTCCGATCTCGGAAGCTAAGCAGGGGCGGGCCTGGTTAGTACTTGGATGGGAGACCGCCTGGGAATACCAGGTGCTGTAAGCTTTTTAGGCTCTTGGCTTTCAGCAGAGGGCGCTGTTTCCCACTTCTTGGAAAACGCCATCACTTTGAATGGAGGAAGAGTATTTATTTTGCCCTCATGTGAGGAACATCCATCTACAGTGTTTTTCTATCTGCTGTGAAGTTCAAACAGGCTTATAGGCTGGCTGTGGCTGCGACCGGTGGCACAAAACAGCCAGAAAAACCATACGAGCAGCAAAGTGTGCACACACATCCGAGACCGTTTGCAGAAGCGCAGTTTGACCAGTGTCGTCTTTAAAAGGAAAGTTTTCAGAGCGCTTTCCGGCTTACGGCCATACTATCCTGAGAACGCCCGATCTCGTCCGATCTCGGAAGCTAAGCAGGGGCGGACCTGGTTAGTACTTGGATGGGAGACCGCCTGGGAATACCAGGTGCTGTAAGCTTTTTAGGCTCTTGGCTTTCAGCAGAGGGCGCTGTTTCCCACTTCTTGGAAAACGCCATCACTTTGAATGGAGGAAGAGTATTTATTTTGCCCTCATGTGAGGAACATCCATCTATTTGTCTCTCTGCTGTGAAGTTCAAACAGGCCTATAGGCTGGCTGTGGCTGCGACCGGTGGCACAAAACAGCCAGAAAAACCATACAAGCAGCAAAGTGTGCACACACATCCGAGACCGTTTGCAGAAGCGCAATTTGACCAGTGTCGTCTTTAAAAGGAAAGTTTTCAGAGAGCTTTCCGGCTTACGGCCATACTACCCTGAGAACGCCCGATCTCGTCCGATCTCGGAAGCTAAGCAGGGGCGGGCCTGGTTAGTACTTGGATGGGAGACCGCCTGGGAATACCAGGTGCTGTAAGCTTTTTAGGCTCTTGGCTTTCAGCAGAGGGCGCTGTTTCCCACTTCTTGGAAAACGCCATCACTTTGAATGGAGGAAGAGTATTTATTTTGCCCTCATGTGAGGAACATCCATCTACAGTGTTTTTCTATCTGCTGTGAAGTTCAAACAGGCTTATAGGCTGGCTGTGGCTGCGACCGGTGGCACAAAACAGCCAGAAAAACCATACGAGCAGCAAAGTGTGCACACACATCCGAGACCGTTTGCAGAAGCGCAGTTTGACCAGTGTCGTCTTTAAAAGGAAAGTTTTCAGAGCGCTTTCCGGCTTACGGCCATACTACCCTGAGAACGCCCGATCTCGTCCGATCTCGGAAGCTAAGCAGGGGCGGGCCTGGTTAGTACTTGGATGGGAGACCGCCTGGGAATACCAGGTGCTGTAAGCTTTTTAGGCTCTTGTCTTTCAGCAGAGGGCGCTGTTTCCCACTTCTTGGAAAACGCCATCACTTTGAATGGAGGAAGAGTATTTATTTTGCCCTCATGTGAGGAACATCCATCTACAGTATTTGTCTCTCTGCTGTGAAGTTCAAACAGGCTTATAGGCTGGCTGTGGCTGCGACCGGTGGCACAAAACAGCCAGAAAAACCATACGAGCAGCAAAGTGTGCACACACATCCGAGACCGTTTGCAGAAGCGCAGTTTGACCAGTGTCGTCTTTAAAAGGAAAGTTTTCAGAGAGCTTTCCGGCTTACGGCCATACTATCCTGAGAACGCCCGATCTCGTCCGATCTCGGAAGCTAAGCAGGGGCGGACCTGGTTAGTACTTGGATGGGAGACCGCCTGGGAATACCAGGTGCTGTAAGCTTTTTAGGCTCTTGGCTTTCAGCAGAGGGCGCTGTTTCCCACTTCTTGGAAAACGCCATCACTTTGAATGGAGGAAGAGTATTTATTTTGCCCTCATGTGAGGAACATCCATCTACAGTATTTGTCTCTCTGCTGTGAAGTTCAAACAGGCTTATAGGCTGGCTGTGGCTGCGACCGGTGGCACAAAACAGCCAGAAAAACCATACGAGCAGCAAAGTGTGCACACACATCCGAGACCGTTTGCAGAAGCGCAGTTTGACCAGTGTCGTCTTTAAAAGGAAAGTTTTCAGAGAGCTTTCCGGCTTACGGCCATACTATCCTGAGAACGCCCGATCTCGTCCGATCTCGGAAGCTAAGCAGGGGCGGACCAGGTTAGTACTTGGATGGGAGACCGCCTGGGAATACCAGGTGCTGTAAGCTTTTTAGGCTCTTGGCTTTCAGCAGAGGGCGCTGTTTCCCACTTCTTGGAAAACGCCATCACTTTGAATGGAGGAAGAGTATTTATTTTGCCCTCATGTGAGGAACATCCATCTATTTGTCTCTCTGCTGTGAAGTTCAAACAGGCCTATAGGCTGGCTGTGGCTGCGACCGGTGGCACAAAACAGCCAGAAAAACCATACAAGCAGCAAAGTGTGCACACACATCCGAGACCGTTTGCAGAAGCGCAATTTGACCAGTGTCGTCTTTAAAAGGAAAGTTTTCAGAGAGCTTTCCGGCTTACGGCCATACTACCCTGAGAACGCCCGATCTCGTCCGATCTCGGAAGCTAAGCAGGGGCGGGCCTGGTTAGTACTTGGATGGGAGACCGCCTGGGAATACCAGGTGCTGTAAGCTTTTTAGGCTCTTGGCTTTCAGCAGAGGGCGCTGTTTCCCACTTCTTGGAAAACGCCATCACTTTGAATGGAGGAAGAGTATTTATTTTGCCCTCATGTGAGGACCATCCATCTACAGTGTTTTTCTATCTGCTGTGAAGTTCAAACAGGCTTATAGGCTGGCTGTGGCTGCGACCGGTGGCACAAAACAGCCAGAAAAACCATACGAGCAGCAAAGTGTGCACACACATCCGAGACCGTTTGCAGAAGCGCAGTTTGACCAGTGTCGTCTTTAAAAGGAAAGTTTTCAGAGAGCTTTCCGGCTTACGGCCATACTACCCTGAGAACGCCCGATCTCGTCCGATCTCGGAAGCTAAGCAGGGGCGGGCCTGGTTAGTACTTGGATGGGAGACCGCCTGGGAATACCAGGTGCTGTAAGCTTTTTAGGCTCTTGGCTTTCAGCAGAGGGCGCTGTTTCCCACTTCTTGGAAAACGCCATCACTTTGAATGGAGGAAGAGTATTTATTTTGCCCTCATGTGAGGAACATCCATCTACAGTATTTGTCTCTCTGCTGTGAAGTTCAAACAGGCTTATAGGCTGGCTGTGGCTGCGACCGGTGGCACAAAACAGCCAGAAAAACCATACGAGCAGCAAAGTGTGCACACACATCCGAGACCGTTTGCAGAAGCGCAGTTTGACCAGTGTCGTCTTTAAAAGGAAAGTTTTCAGAGAGCTTTCCGGCTTACGGCCATACTATCCTGAGAACGCCCGATCTCGTCCGATCTCGGAAGCTAAGCAGTGGCGGGCCTGGTTAGTACTTGGATGGGAGACCGCCTGGGAATACCAGGTGCTGTAAGCTTTTTAGGCTCTTGGCTTTCAGCAGAGGGCGCTGTTTCCCACTTCTTGGAAAACGCCATCACTTTGAATGGAGGAAGAGTATTTATTTTGCCCTCATGTGAGGAACATCCATCTATTTGTCTCTCTGCTGTGAAGTTCAAACAGGCCTATAGGCTGGCTGTGGCTACGACCGGTGGCACAAAACAGCCAGAAAAACCATACGAGCAGCAAAGTGTGCACACACATCCGAGACCGTTTGCAGAAGCGCAGTTTGACCAGTGTCGTCTTTAAAAGGAAAGTTTTCAGAGAGCTTTCCGGCTTACGGCCATACTACCCTGAGAACGCCCGATCTCGTCCGATCTCGGAAGCTAAGCAGGGGCGGGCCTGGTTAGTACTTGGATGGGAGACCGCCTGGGAATACCAGGTGCTGTAAGCTTTTTAGGCTCTTGGCTTTCAGCAGAGGGCGCTGTTTCCCACTTCTTGGAAAACGCCATCACTTTGAATGGAGGAAGAGTATTTATTTTGCCCTCATGTGAGGAACATCCATCTACAGTGTTTTTCTATCTGCTGTGAAGTTCAAACAGGCTTATAGGTTGGCTGTGGCTGCGACCGGTGGCACAAAACAGCCAGAAAAACCATACGAGCAGCAAAGTGTGCACACACATCCGAGACCGTTTGCAGAAGCGCAGTTTGACCAGTGTCGTCTTTAAAAGGAAAGTTTTCAGAGAGCTTTCCGGCTTACGGCCATACTACCCTGAGAACGCCCGATCTCGTCCGATCTCGGAAGCTAAGCAGGGGCGGGCCTGGTTTCCCACTTCTTGGAAAACGCCATCACTTTGAATGGAGGAAGAGTATTTATTTTGCCCTCATGTGAGGAACATCCATCTACAGTATTTGTCTCTCTGCTGTGAAGTTCAAACAGGCTTATAGGCTGGCTGTGGCTGCGACCGGTGGCACAAAACAGCCAGAAAAACCATACGAGCAGCAAAGTGTGCACACACATCCGAGACCGTTTGCAGAGGCGCAGTTTGACCAGTGTCGTCTTTAAAAGGAAAGTTTTCAGAGAGCTTTCCGGCTTACGGCCATACTACCCTGAGAACGCCCGATCTCGTCCGATCTCGGAAGCTAAGCAGGGGCGTGCCTGGTTAGTACTTGGATGGGAGACCGCCTGGGAATAACAGGTGCTGTAAGCTTTTTAGGCTCTTGGCTTTCAGCAGAGGGCGCTGTTTCCCACTTCTTGGAAAACGCCATCACTTTGAATGGAGGAAGAGTATTTATTTTGCCCTCATGTGAGGAACATCCATCTACAGTGTTTTTCTATCTGCTGTGAAGTTCAAACAGGCTTATAGGCTGGCTGTGGCTGCGACCGGTGGCACAAAACAGCCAGAAAAACCATACGAGCAGCAAAGTGTGCACACACATCCGAGACCGTTTGCAGAAGCGCAGTTTGACCAGTGTCGTCTTTAAAAGGAAAGTTTTCAGAGAGCTTTCCGGCTTACGGCCATACTACCCTGAGAACGCCCGATCTCGTCCGATCTCGGAAGCTAAGCAGGGGAGACCGCCTGGGAATACCAGGTGCTGTAAGCTTTTTAGGCTCTTGGCTTTCAGCAGAGGGCGCTGTTTCCCACTTCTTGGAAAACGCCATCACTTTGAATGGAGGAAGAGTATTTATTTTGCCCTCATGTGAGGAACATCCATCTACAGTGTTTTTCTATCTGCTGTGAAGTTCAAACAGGCTTATAGGCTGGCTGTGGCTGCGACCGGTGGCACAAAACAGCCAGAAAAACCATACGAGCAGCAAAGTGTGCACACACATCCGAGACCGTTTGCAGAAGCGCAGTTTGACCAGTGTCGTCTTTAAAAGGAAAGTTTTCAGAGCGCTTTCCGGCTTACGGCCATACTACCCTGAGAACGCCCGATCTCGTCCGATCTCGGAAGCTAAGCAGGGGCGGGCCTGGTTAGTACTTGGATGGGAGACCGCCTGGGAATACCAGGTGCTGTAAGCTTTTTAGGCTCTTGGCTTTCAGCAGAGGGCGCTGTTTCCCACTTCTTGGAAAACGCCATCACTTTGAATGGAGGAAGAGTATTTATTTTGCCCTCATGTGAGGAACATCCATCTACAGTATTTGTCTCTCTGCTGTGAAGTTCAAACAGGCCTATAGGCTGGCTGTGGCTGCGACCGGTGGCACAAAACAGCCAGAAAAACCATACAAGCAGCAAAGTGTGCACACACATCCGAGACCGTTTGCAGAAGCGCAATTTGACCAGTGTCGTCTTTAAAAGGAAAGTTTTCAGAGAGCTTTCCGGCTTACGGCCATACTACCCTGAGAACGCCCGATCTCGTCCGATCTCGGAAGCTAAGCAGGGGCGGGCCTGGTTAGTACTTGGATGGGAGACCGCCTGGGAATACCAGGTGCTGTAAGCTTTTTAGGCTCTTGGCTTTCAGCAGAGGGCGCTGTTTCCCACTTCTTGGAAAACGCCATCACTTTGAATGGAGGAAGAGTATTTATTTTGCCCTCATGTGAGGACCATCCATCTACAGTGTTTTTCTATCTGCTGTGAAGTTCAAACAGGCTTATAGGCTGGCTGTGGCTGCGACCGGTGGCACAAAACAGCCAGAAAAACCATACGAGCAGCAAAGTGTGCACACACATCCGAGACCGTTTGCAGAAGCGCAGTTTGACCAGTGTCGTCTTTAAAAGGAAAGTTTTCAGAGAGCTTTCCGGCTTACGGCCATACTACCCTGAGAACGCCCGATCTCGTCCGATCTGGGAAGCTAAGCAGGGGCGGGCCTGGTTAGTACTTGGATGGGAGACCGCCTGGGAATACCAGGTGCTGTAAGCTTTTTAGGCTCTTGGCTTTCAGCAGAGGGCGCTGTTTCCCACTTCTTGGAAAACGCCATCACTTTGAATGGAGGAAGAGTATTTATTTTGCCCTCATGTGAGGAACATCCATCTACAGTATTTGTCTCTCTGCTGTGAAGTTCAAACAGGCTTATAGGCTGGCTGTGGCTGCGACCGGTGGCACAAAACAGCCAGAAAAACCATACGAGCAGCAAAGTGTGCACACACATCCGAGACCGTTTGCAGAAGCGCAGTTTGACCAGTGTCGTCTTTAAAAGGAAAGTTTTCAGAGAGCTTTCCGGCTTACGGCCATACTATCCTGAGAACGCCCGATCTCGTCCGATCTCGGAAGCTAAGCAGGGGCGGGCCTGGTTAGTACTTGGATGGGAGACCGCCTGGGAATACCAGGTGCTGTAAGCTTTTTAGGCTCTTGGCTTTCAGCAGAGGGCGCTGTTTCCCACTTCTTGGAAAACGCCATCACTTTGAATGGAGGAAGAGTATTTATTTTGCCCTCATGTGAGGAACATCCATCTATTTGTCTCTCTGCTGTGAAGTTCAAACAGGCCTATAGGCTGGCTGTGGCTACGACCGGTGGCACAAAACAGCCAGAAAAACCATACGAGCAGCAAAGTGTGCACACACATCCGAGACCGTTTGCAGAAGCGCAGTTTGACCAGTGTCGTCTTTAAAAGGAAAGTTTTCAGAGAGCTTTCCGGCTTACGGCCATACTACCCTGAGAACGCCCGATCTCGTCCGATCTCGGAAGCTAAGCAGGGGCGGGCCTGGTTAGTACTTGGATGGGAGACCGCCTGGGAATACCAGGTGCTGTAAGCTTTTTAGGCTCTTGGCTTTCAGCAGAGGGCGCTGTTTCCCACTTCTTGGAAAACGCCATCACTTTGAATGGAGGAAGAGTATTTATTTTGCCCTCATGTGAGGAACATCCATCTACAGTGTTTTTCTATCTGCTGTGAAGTTCAAACAGGCTTATAGGTTGGCTGTGGCTGCGACCGGTGGCACAAAACAGCCAGAAAAACCATACGAGCAGCAAAGTGTGCACACACATCCGAGACCGTTTGCAGAAGCGCAGTTTGACCAGTGTCGTCTTTAAAAGGAAAGTTTTCAGAGAGCTTTCCGGCTTACGGCCATACTACCCTGAGAACGCCCGATCTCGTCCGATCTCGGAAGCTAAGCAGGGGCGGGCCTGGTTTCCCACTTCTTGGAAAACGCCATCACTTTGAATGGAGGAAGAGTATTTATTTTGCCCTCATGTGAGGAACATCCATCTACAGTATTTGTCTCTCTGCTGTGAAGTTCAAACAGGCTTATAGGCTGGCTGTGGCTGCGACCGGTGGCACAAAACAGCCAGAAAAACCATACGAGCAGCAAAGTGTGCACACACATCCGAGACCGTTTGCAGAGGCGCAGTTTGACCAGTGTCGTCTTTAAAAGGAAAGTTTTCAGAGAGCTTTCCGGCTTACGGCCATACTACCCTGAGAACGCCCGATCTCGTCCGATCTCGGAAGCTAAGCAGGGGCGTGCCTGGTTAGTACTTGGATGGGAGACCGCCTGGGAATAACAGGTGCTGTAAGCTTTTTAGGCTCTTGGCTTTCAGCAGAGGGCGCTGTTTCCCACTTCTTGGAAAACGCCATCACTTTGAATGGAGGAAGAGTATTTATTTTGCCCTCATGTGAGGAACATCCATCTACAGTGTTTTTCTATCTGCTGTGAAGTTCAAACAGGCTTATAGGCTGGCTGTGGCTGCGACCGGTGGCACAAAACAGCCAGAAAAACCATACGAGCAGCAAAGTGTGCACACACATCCGAGACCGTTTGCAGAAGCGCAGTTTGACCAGTGTCGTCTTTAAAAGGAAAGTTTTCAGAGAGCTTTCCGGCTTACGGCCATACTACCCTGAGAACGCCCGATCTCGTCCGATCTCGGAAGCTAAGCAGGGGAGACCGCCTGGGAATACCAGGTGCTGTAAGCTTTTTAGGCTCTTGGCTTTCAGCAGAGGGCGCTGTTTCCCACTTCTTGGAAAACGCCATCACTTTGAATGGAGGAAGAGTATTTATTTTGCCCTCATGTGAGGAACATCCATCTACAGTGTTTTTCTATCTGCTGTGAAGTTCAAACAGGCTTATAGGCTGGCTGTGGCTGCGACCGGTGGCACAAAACAGCCAGAAAAACCATACGAGCAGCAAAGTGTGCACACACATCCGAGACCGTTTGCAGAAGCGCAGTTTGACCAGTGTCGTCTTTAAAAGGAAAGTTTTCAGAGCGCTTTCCGGCTTACGGCCATACTACCCTGAGAACGCCCGATCTCGTCCGATCTCGGAAGCTAAGCAGGGGCGGGCCTGGTTAGTACTTGGATGGGAGACCGCCTGGGAATACCAGGTGCTGTAAGCTTTTTAGGCTCTTGGCTTTCAGCAGAGGGCGCTGTTTCCCACTTCTTGGAAAACGCCATCACTTTGAATGGAGGAAGAGTATTTATTTTGCCCTCATGTGAGGAACATCCATCTACAGTATTTGTCTCTCTGCTGTGAAGTTCAAACAGGCCTATAGGCTGGCTGTGGCTGCGACCGGTGGCACAAAACAGCCAGAAAAACCATACAAGCAGCAAAGTGTGCACACACATCCGAGACCGTTTGCAGAAGCGCAATTTGACCAGTGTCGTCTTTAAAAGGAAAGTTTTCAGAGAGCTTTCCGGCTTACGGCCATACTACCCTGAGAACGCCCGATCTCGTCCGATCTCGGAAGCTAAGCAGGGGCGGGCCTGGTTAGTACTTGGATGGGAGACCGCCTGGGAATACCAGGTGCTGTAAGCTTTTTAGGCTCTTGGCTTTCAGCAGAGGGCGCTGTTTCCCACTTCTTGGAAAACGCCATCACTTTGAATGGAGGAAGAGTATTTATTTTGCCCTCATGTGAGGACCATCCATCTACAGTGTTTTTCTATCTGCTGTGAAGTTCAAACAGGCTTATAGGCTGGCTGTGGCTGCGACCGGTGGCACAAAACAGCCAGAAAAACCATACGAGCAGCAAAGTGTGCACACACATCCGAGACCGTTTGCAGAAGCGCAGTTTGACCAGTGTCGTCTTTAAAAGGAAAGTTTTCAGAGAGCTTTCCGGCTTACGGCCATACTACCCTGAGAACGCCCGATCTCGTCCGATCTCGGAAGCTAAGCAGGGGCGGGCCTGGTTAGTACTTGGATGGGAGACCGCCTGGGAATACCAGGTGCTGTAAGCTTTTTAGGCTCTTGGCTTTCAGCAGAGGGCGCTGTTTCCCACTTCTTGGAAAACGCCATCACTTTGAATGGAGGAAGAGTATTTATTTTGCCCTCATGTGAGGAACATCCATCTACAGTATTTGTCTCTCTGCTGTGAAGTTCAAACAGGCTTATAGGCTGGCTGTGGCTGCGACCGGTGGCACAAAACAGCCAGAAAAACCATACGAGCAGCAAAGTGTGCACACACATCCGAGACCGTTTGCAGAAGCGCAGTTTGACCAGTGTCGTCTTTAAAAGGAAAGTTTTCAGAGAGCTTTCCGGCTTACGGCCATACTATCCTGAGAACGCCCGATCTCGTCCGATCTCGGAAGCTAAGCAGGGGCGGGCCTGGTTAGTACTTGGATGGGAGACCGCCTGGGAATACCAGGTGCTGTAAGCTTTTTAGGCTCTTGGCTTTCAGCAGAGGGCGCTGTTTCCCACTTCTTGGAAAACGCCATCACTTTGAATGGAGGAAGAGTATTTATTTTGCCCTCATGTGAGGAACATCCATCTATTTGTCTCTCTGCTGTGAAGTTCAAACAGGCCTATAGGCTGGCTGTGGCTACGACCGGTGGCACAAAACAGCCAGAAAAACCATACGAGCAGCAAAGTGTGCACACACATCCGAGACCGTTTGCAGAAGCGCAGTTTGACCAGTGTCGTCTTTAAAAGGAAAGTTTTCAGAGAGCTTTCCGGCTTACGGCCATACTACCCTGAGAACGCCCGATCTCGTCCGATCTCGGAAGCTAAGCAGGGGCGGGCCTGGTTAGTACTTGGATGGGAGACCGCCTGGGAATACCAGGTGCTGTAAGCTTTTTAGGCTCTTGGCTTTCAGCAGAGGGCGCTGTTTCCCACTTCTTGGAAAACGCCATCACTTTGAATGGAGGAAGAGTATTTATTTTGCCCTCATGTGAGGAACATCCATCTACAGTGTTTTTCTATCTGCTGTGAAGTTCAAACAGGCTTATAGGTTGGCTGTGGCTGCGACCGGTGGCACAAAACAGCCAGAAAAACCATACGAGCAGCAAAGTGTGCACACACATCCGAGACCGTTTGCAGAAGCGCAGTTTGACCAGTGTCGTCTTTAAAAGGAAAGTTTTCAGAGAGCTTTCCGGCTTACGGCCATACTACCCTGAGAACGCCCGATCTCGTCCGATCTCGGAAGCTAAGCAGGGGCGGGCCTGGTTTCCCACTTCTTGGAAAACGCCATCACTTTGAATGGAGGAAGAGTATTTATTTTGCCCTCATGTGAGGAACATCCATCTACAGTATTTGTCTCTCTGCTGTGAAGTTCAAACAGGCTTATAGGCTGGCTGTGGCTGCGACCGGTGGCACAAAACAGCCAGAAAAACCATACGAGCAGCAAAGTGTGCACACACATCCGAGACCGTTTGCAGAGGCGCAGTTTGACCAGTGTCGTCTTTAAAAGGAAAGTTTTCAGAGAGCTTTCCGGCTTACGGCCATACTACCCTGAGAACGCCCGATCTCGTCCGATCTCGGAAGCTAAGCAGGGGCGTGCCTGGTTAGTACTTGGATGGGAGACCGCCTGGGAATAACAGGTGCTGTAAGCTTTTTAGGCTCTTGGCTTTCAGCAGAGGGCGCTGTTTCCCACTTCTTGGAAAACGCCATCACTTTGAATGGAGGAAGAGTATTTATTTTGCCCTCATGTGAGGAACATCCATCTACAGTGTTTTTCTATCTGCTGTGAAGTTCAAACAGGCTTATAGGCTGGCTGTGGCTGCGACCGGTGGCACAAAACAGCCAGAAAAACCATACGAGCAGCAAAGTGTGCACACACATCCGAGACCGTTTGCAGAAGCGCAGTTTGACCAGTGTCGTCTTTAAAAGGAAAGTTTTCAGAGAGCTTTCCGGCTTACGGCCATACTACCCTGAGAACGCCCGATCTCGTCCGGTCTCGGAAGCTAAGCAGGGGAGACCGCCTGGGAATACCAGGTGCTGTAAGCTTTTTAGGCTCTTGGCTTTCAGCAGAGGGCGCTGTTTCCCACTTCTTGGAAAACGCCATCACTTTGAATGGAGGAAGAGTATTTATTTTGCCCTCATGTGAGGAACATCCATCTACAGTGTTTTTCTATCTGCTGTGAAGTTCAAACAGGCTTATAGGCTGGCTGTGGCTGCGACCGGTGGCACAAAACAGCCAGAAAAACCATACGAGCAGCAAAGTGTGCACACACATCCGAGACCGTTTGCAGAAGCGCAGTTTGACCAGTGTCGTCTTTAAAAGGAAAGTTTTCAGAGCGCTTTCCGGCTTACGGCCATACTACCCTGAGAACGCCCGATCTCGTCCGATCTCGGAAGCTAAGCAGGGGCGGGCCTGGTTAGTACTTGGATGGGAGACCGCCTGGGAATACCAGGTGCTGTAAGCTTTTTAGGCTCTTGGCTTTCAGCAGAGGGCGCTGTTTCCCACTTCTTGGAAAACGCCATCACTTTGAATGGAGGAAGAGTATTTATTTTGCCCTCATGTGAGGAACATCCATCTACAGTATTTGTCTCTCTGCTGTGAAGTTCAAACAGGCCTATAGGCTGGCTGTGGCTGCGACCGGTGGCACAAAACAGCCAGAAAAACCATACAAGCAGCAAAGTGTGCACACACATCCGAGACCGTTTGCAGAAGCGCAATTTGACCAGTGTCGTCTTTAAAAGGAAAGTTTTCAGAGAGCTTTCCGGCTTACGGCCATACTACCCTGAGAACGCCCGATCTCGTCCGATCTCGGAAGCTAAGCAGGGGCGGGCCTGGTTAGTACTTGGATGGGAGACCGCCTGGGAATACCAGGTGCTGTAAGCTTTTTAGGCTCTTGGCTTTCAGCAGAGGGCGCTGTTTCCCACTTCTTGGAAAACGCCATCACTTTGAATGGAGGAAGAGTATTTATTTTGCCCTCATGTGAGGACCATCCATCTACAGTGTTTTTCTATCTGCTGTGAAGTTCAAACAGGCTTATAGGCTGGCTGTGGCTGCGACCGGTGGCACAAAACAGCCAGAAAAACCATACGAGCAGCAAAGTGTGCACACACATCCGAGACCGTTTGCAGAAGCGCAGTTTGACCAGTGTCGTCTTTAAAAGGAAAGTTTTCAGAGAGCTTTCCGGCTTACGGCCATACTACCCTGAGAACGCCCGATCTCGTCCGATCTCGGAAGCTAAGCAGGGGCGGGCCTGGTTAGTACTTGGATGGGAGACCGCCTGGGAATACCAGGTGCTGTAAGCTTTTTAGGCTCTTGGCTTTCAGCAGAGGGCGCTGTTTCCCACTTCTTGGAAAACGCCATCACTTTGAATGGAGGAAGAGTATTTATTTTGCCCTCATGTGAGGAACATCCATCTACAGTATTTGTCTCTCTGCTGTGAAGTTCAAACAGGCTTATAGGCTGGCTGTGGCTGCGACCGGTGGCACAAAACAGCCAGAAAAACCATACGAGCAGCAAAGTGTGCACACACATCCGAGACCGTTTGCAGAAGCGCAGTTTGACCAGTGTCGTCTTTAAAAGGAAAGTTTTCAGAGAGCTTTCCGGCTTACGGCCATACTATCCTGAGAACGCCCGATCTCGTCCGATCTCGGAAGCTAAGCAGGGGCGGGCCTGGTTAGTACTTGGATGGGAGACCGCCTGGG
This sequence comes from Dunckerocampus dactyliophorus, assembly GCF_027744805.1. Classification (NCBI taxonomy): domain Eukaryota; kingdom Metazoa; phylum Chordata; class Actinopteri; order Syngnathiformes; family Syngnathidae; genus Dunckerocampus; species Dunckerocampus dactyliophorus. Next base: position 483,455 of record NC_072824.1, read on the forward strand.
AATACCAGGTGCTGTAAGCTTTTTAGGCTCTTGGCTTTCAGCAGAGGGCGCTGTTTCCCACTTCTTGGAAAACGCCATCACTTTGAATGGAGGAAGAGTATTTATTTTGCCCTCATGTGAGGAACATCCATCTATTTGTCTCTCTGCTGTGAAGTTCAAACAGGCCTATAGGCTGGCTGTGGCTACGACCGGTGGCACAAAACAGCCAGAAAAACCATACGAGCAGCAAAGTGTGCACACACATCCGAGACCGTTTGCAGAAGCGCAGTTTGACCAGTGTCGTCTTTAAAAGGAAAGTTTTCAGAGAGCTTTCCGGCTTACGGCCATACTACCCTGAGAACGCCCGATCTCGTCCGATCTCGGAAGCTAAGCAGGGGCGGGCCTGGTTAGTACTTGGATGGGAGACCGCCTGGGAATACCAGGTGCTGTAAGCTTTTTAGGCTCTTGGCTTTCAGCAGAGGGCGCTGTTTCCCACTTCTTGGAAAACGCCATCACTTTGAATGGAGGAAGAGTATTTATTTTGCCCTCATGTGAGGAACATCCATCTACAGTGTTTTTCTATCTGCTGTGAAGTTCAAACAGGCTTATAGGTTGGCTGTGGCTGCGACCGGTGGCACAAAACAGCCAGAAAAACCATACGAGCAGCAAAGTGTGCACACACATCCGAGACCGTTTGCAGAAGCGCAGTTTGACCAGTGTCGTCTTTAAAAGGAAAGTTTTCAGAGAGCTTTCCGGCTTACGGCCATACTACCCTGAGAACGCCCGATCTCGTCCGATCTCGGAAGCTAAGCAGGGGCGGGCCTGGTTTCCCACTTCTTGGAAAACGCCATCACTTTGAATGGAGGAAGAGTATTTATTTTGCCCTCATGTGAGGAACATCCATCTACAGTATTTGTCTCTCTGCTGTGAAGTTCAAACAGGCTTATAGGCTGGCTGTGGCTGCGACCGGTGGCACAAAACAGCCAGAAAAACCATACGAGCAGCAAAGTGTGCACACACATCCGAGACCGTTTGCAGAGGCGCAGTTTGACCAGTGTCGTCTTTAAAAGGAAAGTTTTCAGAGAGCTTTCCGGCTTACGGCCATACTACCCTGAGAACGCCCGATCTCGTCCGATCTCGGAAGCTAAGCAGGGGCGTGCCTGGTTAGTACTTGGATGGGAGACCGCCTGGGAATAACAGGTGCTGTAAGCTTTTTAGGCTCTTGGCTTTCAGCAGAGGGCGCTGTTTCCCACTTCTTGGAAAACGCCATCACTTTGAATGGAGGAAGAGTATTTATTTTGCCCTCATGTGAGGAACATCCATCTACAGTGTTTTTCTATCTGCTGTGAAGTTCAAACAGGCTTATAGGCTGGCTGTGGCTGCGACCGGTGGCACAAAACAGCCAGAAAAACCATACGAGCAGCAAAGTGTGCACACACATCCGAGACCGTTTGCAGAAGCGCAGTTTGACCAGTGTCGTCTTTAAAAGGAAAGTTTTCAGAGAGCTTTCCGGCTTACGGCCATACTACCCTGAGAACGCCCGATCTCGTCCGATCTCGGAAGCTAAGCAGGGGAGACCGCCTGGGAATACCAGGTGCTGTAAGCTTTTTAGGCTCTTGGCTTTCAGCAGAGGGCGCTGTTTCCCACTTCTTGGAAAACGCCATCACTTTGAATGGAGGAAGAGTATTTATTTTGCCCTCATGTGAGGAACATCCATCTACAGTGTTTTTCTATCTGCTGTGAAGTTCAAACAGGCTTATAGGCTGGCTGTGGCTGCGACCGGTGGCACAAAACAGCCAGAAAAACCATACGAGCAGCAAAGTGTGCACACACATCCGAGACCGTTTGCAGAAGCGCAGTTTGACCAGTGTCGTCTTTAAAAGGAAAGTTTTCAGAGCGCTTTCCGGCTTACGGCCATACTACCCTGAGAACGCCCGATCTCGTCCGATCTCGGAAGCTAAGCAGGGGCGGGCCTGGTTAGTACTTGGATGGGAGACCGCCTGGGAATACCAGGTGCTGTAAGCTTTTTAGGCTCTTGGCTTTCAGCAGAGGGCGCTGTTTCCCACTTCTTGGAAAACGCCATCACTTTGAATGGAGGAAGAGTATTTATTTTGCCCTCATGTGAGGAACATCCATCTACAGTATTTGTCTCTCTGCTGTGAAGTTCAAACAGGCTTATAGGCTGGCTGTGGCTGCGACCGGTGGCACAAAACAGCCAGAAAAACCATACGAGCAGCAAAGTGTGCACACACATCCGAGACCGTTTGCAGAAGCGCAGTTTGACCAGTGTCGTCTTTAAAAGGAAAGTTTTCAGAGAGCTTTCCGGCTTACGGCCATACTATCCTGAGAACGCCCGATCTCGTCCGATCTCGGAAGCTAAGCAGGGGCGGACCAGGTTAGTACTTGGATGGGAGACCGCCTGGGAATACCAGGTGCTGTAAGCTTTTTAGGCTCTTGGCTTTCAGCAGAGGGCGCTGTTTCCCACTTCTTGGAAAACGCCATCACTTTGAATGGAGGAAGAGTATTTATTTTGCCCTCATGTGAGGAACATCCATCTATTTGTCTCTCTGCTGTGAAGTTCAAACAGGCCTATAGGCTGGCTGTGGCTGCGACCGGTGGCACAAAACAGCCAGAAAAACCATACAAGCAGCAAAGTGTGCACACACATCCGAGACCGTTTGCAGAAGCGCAGTTTGACCAGTGTCGTCTTTAAAAGGAAAGTTTTCAGAGAGCTGTCCGGCTTACGGCCATACTACCCTGAGAACGCCCGATCTCGTCCGATCTCGGAAGCTAAGCAGGGGCGGGCCTGGTTAGTACTTGGATGGGAGACCGCCTGGGAATACCAGGTGCTGTAAGCTTTTTAGGCTCTTGGCTTTCAGCAGAGGGCGCTGTTTCCCACTTCTTGGAAAACGCCATCACTTTGAATGGAGGAAGAGTATTTATTTTGCCCTCATGTGAGGAACATCCATCTACAGTATTTGTCTCTCTGCTGTGAAGTTCAAACAGGCTTATAGGCTGGCTGTGGCTGCGACCGGTGGCACAAAACAGCCAGAAAAACCATACGAGCAGCAAAGTGTGCACACACATCCGAGACCGTTTGCAGAAGCGCAGTTTGACCAGTGTCGTCTTTAAAAGGAAAGTTTTCAGAGAGCTTTCCGGCTTACGGCCATACTATCCTGAGAACGCCCGATCTCGTCCGATCTCGGAAGCTAAGCAGGGGCGGACCTGGTTAGTACTTGGATGGGAGACCGCCTGGGAATACCAGGTGCTGTAAGCTTTTTAGGCTCTTGGCTTTCAGCAGAGGGCGCTGTTTCCCACTTCTTGGAAAACGCCGTCACTTTGAATGGAGGAAGAGTATTTATTTTGCCCTCATGTGAGGAACATCCATCTACAGTGTTTTTCTATCTGCTGTGAAGTTCAAACAGGCTTATAGGCTGGCTGTGGCTGCGACCGGTGGCACAAAACAGCCAGAAAAACCATACGAGCAGCAAAGTGTGCACACACATCCGAGACCGTTTGCAGAAGCGCAGTTTGACCAGTGTCGTCTTTAAAAGGAAAGTTTTCAGAGAGCTTTCCGGCTTACGGCCATACTACCCTGAGAACGCCCGATCTCGTCCGATCTCGGAAGCTAAGCAGGGGCGTGCCTGGTTAGTACTTGGATGGGAGACCGCCTGGGAATACCAGGTGCTGTAAGCTTTTTAGGCTCTTGGCTTTCAGCAGAGGGCGCTGTTTCCCACTTCTTGGAAAACGCCATCACTTTGAATGGAGGAAGAGTATTTATTTTGCCCTCATGTGAGGAACATCCATCTACAGTATTTGTCTCTCTGCTGTGAAGTTCAAACAGGCTTATAGGCTGGCTGTGGCTGCGACCGGTGGCACAAAACAGCCAGAAAAACCATACGAGCAGCAAAGTGTGCACACACATCCGAGACCGTTTGCAGAAGCGCAGTTTGACCAGTGTCGTCTTTAAAAGGAAAGTTTTCAGAGAGCTTTCCGGCTTACGGCCATACTATCCTGAGAACGCCCGATCTCGTCCGATCTCGGAAGCTAAGCAGGGGCGGGCCTGGTTAGTACTTGGATGGGAGACCGCCTGGGAATACCAGGTGCTGTAAGCTTTTTAGGCTCTTGGCTTTCAGCAGAGGGCGCTGTTTCCCACTTCTTGGAAAACGCCATCACTTTGAATGGAGGAAGAGTATTTATTTTGCCCTCATGTGAGGAACATCCATCTACAGTATTTGTCTCTCTGCTGTGAAGTTCAAACAGGCTTATAGGCTGGCTGTGGCTGCGACCGGTGGCACAAAACAGCCAGAAAAACCATACGAGCAGCAAAGTGTGCACACACATCCGAGACCGTTTGCAGAAGCGCAGTTTGACCAGTGTCGTCTTTAAAAGGAAAGTTTTCAGAGAGCTTTCCGGCTTACGGCCATACTACCCTGAGAACGCCCGATCTCGTCCGATCTCGGAAGCTAAGCAGGGGAGACCGCCTGGGAATACCAGGTGCTGTAAGCTTTTTAGGCTCTTGGCTTTCAGCAGAGGGCGCTGTTTCCCACTTCTTGGAAAACGCCATCACTTTGAATGGAGGAAGAGTATTTATTTTGCCCTCATGTGAGGAACATCCATCTACAGTGTTTTTCTATCTGCTGTGAAGTTCAAACAGGCTTATAGGCTGGCTGTGGCTGCGACCGGTGGCACAAAACAGCCAGAAAAACCATACGAGCAGCAAAGTGTGCACACACATCCGAGACCGTTTGCAGAAGCGCAGTTTGACCAGTGTCGTCTTTAAAAGGAAAGTTTTCAGAGCGCTTTCCGGCTTACGGCCATACTACCCTGAGAACGCCCGATCTCGTCCGATCTCGGAAGCTAAGCAGGGGCGGGCCTGGTTAGTACTTGGATGGGAGACCGCCTGGGAATACCAGGTGCTGTAAGCTTTTTAGGCTCTTGGCTTTCAGCAGAGGGCGCTGTTTCCCACTTCTTGGAAAACGCCATCACTTTGAATGGAGGAAGAGTATTTATTTTGCCCTCATGTGAGGAACATCCATCTACAGTATTTGTCTCTCTGCTGTGAAGTTCAAACAGGCTTATAGGCTGGCTGTGGCTGCGACCGGTGGCACAAAACAGCCAGAAAAACCATACGAGCAGCAAAGTGTGCACACACATCCGAGACCGTTTGCAGAAGCGCAGTTTGACCAGTGTCGTCTTTAAAAGGAAAGTTTTCAGAGAGCTTTCCGGCTTACGGCCATACTATCCTGAGAACGCCCGATCTCGTCCGATCTCGGAAGCTAAGCAGGGGCGGACCAGGTTAGTACTTGGATGGGAGACCGCCTGGGAATACCAGGTGCTGTAAGCTTTTTAGGCTCTTGGCTTTCAGCAGAGGGCGCTGTTTCCCACTTCTTGGAAAACGCCATCACTTTGAATGGAGGAAGAGTATTTATTTTGCCCTCATGTGAGGAACATCCATCTATTTGTCTCTCTGCTGTGAAGTTCAAACAGGCCTATAGGCTGGCTGTGGCTGCGACCGGTGGCACAAAACAGCCAGAAAAACCATACAAGCAGCAAAGTGTGCACACACATCCGAGACCGTTTGCAGAAGCGCAGTTTGACCAGTGTCGTCTTTAAAAGGAAAGTTTTCAGAGAGCTGTCCGGCTTACGGCCATACTACCCTGAGAACGCCCGATCTCGTCCGATCTCGGAAGCTAAGCAGGGGCGGGCCTGGTTAGTACTTGGATGGGAGACCGCCTGGGAATACCAGGTGCTGTAAGCTTTTTAGGCTCTTGGCTTTCAGCAGAGGGCGCTGTTTCCCACTTCTTGGAAAACGCCATCACTTTGAATGGAGGAAGAGTATTTATTTTGCCCTCATGTGAGGAACATCCATCTACAGTGTTTTTCTATCTGCTGTGAAGTTCAAACAGGCTTATAGGCTGGCTGTGGCTGCGACCGGTGGCACAAAACAGCCAGAAAAACCATACGAGCAGCAAAGTGTGCACACACATCCGAGACCGTTTGCAGAAGCGCAGTTTGACCAGTGTCGTCTTTAAAAGGAAAGTTTTCAGAGAGCTTTCCGGCTTACGGCCATACTACCCTGAGAACGCCCGATCTCGTCCGATCTCGGAAGCTAAGCAGGGGCGTGCCTGGTTAGTACTTGGATGGGAGACCGCCTGGGAATACCAGGTGCTGTAAGCTTTTTAGGCTCTTGGCTTTCAGCAGAGGGCGCTGTTTCCCACTTCTTGGAAAACGCCATCACTTTGAATGGAGGAAGAGTATTTATTTTGCCCTCATGTGAGGAACATCCATCTACAGTGTTTTTCTATCTGCTGTGAAGTTCAAACAGGCTTATAGGCTGGCTGTGGCTGCGACCGGTGGCACAAAACAGCCAGAAAAACCATACGAGCAGCAAAGTGTGCACACACATCCGAGACCGTTTGCAGAAGCGCAGTTTGACCAGTGTCGTCTTTAAAAGGAAAGTTTTCAGAGAGCTTTCCGGCTTACGGCCATACTACCCTGAGAACGCCCGATCTCGTCCGATCTCGGAAGCTAAGCAGGGGAGACCGCCTGGGAATACCAGGTGCTGTAAGCTTTTTAGGCTCTTGGCTTTCAGCAGAGGGCGCTGTTTCCCACTTCTTGGAAAACGCCATCACTTTGAATGGAGGAAGAGTATTTATTTTGCCCTCATGTGAGGAACATCCATCTACAGTATTTGTCTCTCTGCTGTGAAGTTCAAACAGGCTTATAGGCTGGCTGTGGCTGCGACCGGTGGCACAAAACAGCCAGAAAAACCATACGAGCAGCAAAGTGTGCACACACATCCGAGACCGTTTGCAGAAGCGCAGTTTGACCAGTGTCGTCTTTAAAAGGAAAGTTTTCAGAGAGCTTTCCGGCTTACGGCCATACTACCCTGAGAACGCCCGATCTCGTCCGATCTCGGAAGCTAAGCAGGGGCGGGCCTGGTTAGTACTTGGATGGGAGACCGCCTGGGAATACCAGGTGCTGTAAGCTTTTTAGGCTCTTGGCTTTCAGCAGAGGGCGCTGTTTCCCACTTCTTGGAAAACGCCATCACTTTGAATGGAGGAAGAGTATTTATTTTGCCCTCATGTGAGGAACATCCATCTACAGTATTTGTCTCTCTGCTGTGAAGTTCAAACAGGCTTATAGGCTGGCTGTGGCTGCGACCGGTGGCACAAAACAGCCAGAAAAACCATACGAGCAGCAAAGTGTGCACACACATCCGAGACCGTTTGCAGAAGCGCAGTTTGACCAGTGTCGTCTTTAAAAGGAAAGTTTTCAGAGAGCTTTCCGGCTTACGGCCATACTATCCTGAGAACGCCCGATCTCGTCCGATCTCGGAAGCTAAGCAGGGGCGGGCCTGGTTAGTACTTGGATGGGAGACCGCCTGGGAATACCAGGTGCTGTAAGCTTTTTAGGCTCTTGGCTTTCAGCAGAGGGCGCTGTTTCCCACTTCTTGGAAAACGCCATCACTTTGAATGGAGGAAGAGTATTTATTTTGCCCTCATGTGAGGAACATCCATCTACAGTATTTGTCTCTCTGCTGTGAAGTTCAAACAGGCTTATAGGCTGGCTGTGGCTGCGACCGGTGGCACAAAACAGCCAGAAAAACCATACGAGCAGCAAAGTGTGCACACACATCCGAGACCGTTTGCAGAAGCGCAGTTTGACCAGTGTCGTCTTTAAAAGGAAAGTTTTCAGAGAGCTTTCCGGCTTACGGCCATACTACCCTGAGAACGCCCGATCTCGTCCGATCTCGGAAGCTAAGCAGGGGAGACCGCCTGGGAATACCAGGTGCTGTAAGCTTTTTAGGCTCTTGGCTTTCAGCAGAGGGCGCTGTTTCCCACTTCTTGGAAAACGCCGTCACTTTGAATGGAGGAAGAGTATTTATTTTGCCCTCATGTGAGGAACATCCATCTACAGTGTTTTTCTATCTGCTGTGAAGTTCAAACAGGCTTATAGGCTGGCTGTGGCTGCGACCGGTGGCACAAAACAGCCAGAAAAACCATACGAGCAGCAAAGTGTGCACACACATCCGAGACCGTTTGCAGAAGCGCAGTTTGACCAGTGTCGTCTTTAAAAGGAAAGTTTTCAGAGAGCTTTCCGGCTTACGGCCATACTACCCTGAGAACGCCCGATCTCGTCCGATCTCGGAAGCTAAGCAGGGGCGGGCCTGGTTAGTACTTGGATGGGAGACCGCCTGGGAATACCAGGTGCTGTAAGCTTTTTAGGCTCTTGGCTTTCAGCAGAGGGCGCTGTTTCCCACTTCTTGGAAAACGCCATCACTTTGAATGGAGGAAGAGTATTTATTTTGCCCTCATGTGAGGAACATCCATCTACAGTATTTGTCTCTCTGCTGTGAAGTTCAAACAGGCTTATAGGCTGGCTGTGGCTGCGACCGGTGGCACAAAACAGCCAGAAAAACCATACGAGCAGCAAAGTGTGCACACACATCCGAGACCGTTTGCAGAAGCGCAGTTTGACCAGTGTCGTCTTTAAAAGGAAAGTTTTCAGAGAGCTTTCCGGCTTACGGCCATACTATCCTGAGAACGCCCGATCTCGTCCGATCTCGGAAGCTAAGCAGGGGCGGGCCTGGTTAGTACTTGGATGGGAGACCGCCTGGGAATACCAGGTGCTGTAAGCTTTTTAGGCTCTTGGCTTTCAGCAGAGGGCGCTGTTTCCCACTTCTTGGAAAACGCCATCACTTTGAATGGAGGAAGAGTATTTATTTTGCCCTCATGTGAGGAACATCCATCTACAGTATTTGTCTCTCTGCTGTGAAGTTCAAACAGGCTTATAGGCTGGCTGTGGCTGCGACCGGTGGCACAAAACAGCCAGAAAAACCATACGAGCAGCAAAGTGTGCACACACATCCGAGACCGTTTGCAGAAGCGCAGTTTGACCAGTGTCGTCTTTAAAAGGAAAGTTTTCAGAGAGCTTTCCGGCTTACGGCCATACTACCCTGAGAACGCCCGATCTCGTCCGATCTCGGAAGCTAAGCAGGGGAGACCGCCTGGGAATACCAGGTGCTGTAAGCTTTTTAGGCTCTTGGCTTTCAGCAGAGGGCGCTGTTTCCCACTTCTTGGAAAACGCCATCACTTTGAATGGAGGAAGAGTATTTATTTTGCCCTCATGTGAGGAACATCCATCTACAGTGTTTTTCTATCTGCTGTGAAGTTCAAACAGGCTTATAGGCTGGCTGTGGCTGCGACCGGTGGCACAAAACAGCCAGAAAAACCATACGAGCAGCAAAGTGTGCACACACATCCGAGACCGTTTGCAGAAGCGCAGTTTGACCAGTGTCGTCTTTAAAAGGAAAGTTTTCAGAGCGCTTTCCGGCTTACGGCCATACTACCCTGAGAACGCCCGATCTCGTCCGATCTCGGAAGCTAAGCAGGGGCGGGCCTGGTTAGTACTTGGATGGGAGACCGCCTGGGAATACCAGGTGCTGTAAGCTTTTTAGGCTCTTGGCTTTCAGCAGAGGGCGCTGTTTCCCACTTCTTGGAAAACGCCATCACTTTGAATGGAGGAAGAGTATTTATTTTGCCCTCATGTGAGGACCATCCATCTACAGTGTTTTTCTATCTGCTGTGAAGTTCAAACAGGCTTATAGGCTGGCTGTGGCTGCGACCGGTGGCACAAAACAGCCAGAAAAACCATACGAGCAGCAAAGTGTGCACACACATCCGAGACCGTTTGCAGAAGCGCAGTTTGACCAGTGTCGTCTTTAAAAGGAAAGTTTTCAGAGAGCTTTCCGGCTTACGGCCATACTACCCTGAGAACGCCCGATCTCGTCCGATCTCGGAAGCTAAGCAGGGGCGGGCCTGGTTAGTACTTGGATGGGAGACCGCCTGGGAATACCAGGTGCTGTAAGCTTTTTAGGCTCTTGGCTTTCAGCAGAGGGCGCTGTTTCCCACTTCTTGGAAAACGCCATCACTTTGAATGGAGGAAGAGTATTTATTTTGCCCTCATGTGAGGAACATCCATCTACAGTGTTTTTCTATCTGCTGTGAAGTTCAAACAGGCTTATAGGCTGGCTGTGGCTGCGACCGGTGGCACAAAACAGCCAGAAAAACCATACGAGCAGCAAAGTGTGCACACACATCCGAGACCGTTTGCAGAAGCGCAGTTTGACCAGTGTCGTCTTTAAAAGGAAAGTTTTCAGAGAGCTTTCCGGCTTACGCCATACTACCCTGAGAATGCCCGATCTCGTCCGATCTCGGAAGCTAAGCAGGGGCGGGCCTGGTTAGTACTTGGATGGGAGACCGCCTGGGAATACCAGGTGCTGTAAGCTTTTTAGGCTCTTGGCTTTCAGCAGAGGGCGCTGTTTCCCACTTCTTGGAAAACGCCATCACTTTGAATGGAGGAAGAGTATTTATTTGCCCTCATGTGAGGAACATCCATCTACAGTATTTGTCTCTCTGCTGTGAAGTTCAAACAGGCTTATAGGCTGGCTGTGGCTGCGACCGGTGGCACAAAACAGCCAGAAAAACCATACGAGCAGCAAAGTGTGCACACACATCCGAGACCGTTTGCAGAGGCGCAGTTTGACCAGTGTCGTCTTTAAAAGGAAAGTTTTCAGAGAGCTTTCCGGCTTACGGCCATACTACCCTGAGAACGCCCGATCTCGTCCGATCTCGGAAGCTAAGCAGGGGCGTGCCTGGTTAGTACTTGGATGGGAGACCGCCTGGGAATACCAGGTGCTGTAAGCTTTTTAGGCTCTTGGCTTTCAGCAGAGGGCGCTGTTTCCCACTTCTTGGAAAACGCCATCACTTTGAATGGAGGAAGAGTATTTATTTTGCCCTCATGTGAGGAACATCCATCTACAGTGTTTTTCTATCTGCTGTGAAGTTCAAACAGGCCTATAGGCTGGCTGTGGCTGCGACCGGTGGCACAAAACAGCCAGAAAAACCATACGAGCAGCAAAGTGTGCACACACATCCGAGACCGTTTGCAGAAGCGCAATTTGACCAGTGTCGTCTTTAAAAGGAAAGTTTTCAGAGAGCTTTCCGGCTTACGGCCATACTACCCTGAGAACGCCCGATCTCGTCCGATCTCGGAAGCTAAGCAGGGGCGGGCCTGGTTAGTACTTGGATTGGAGACCGCCTGGGAATACCAGGTGCTGTAAGCTTTTTAGGCTCTTGGCTTTCAGCAGAGGGCGCTGTTTCCCACTTCTTGGAAAACGCCATCACTTTGAATGGAGGAAGAGTATTTATTTTGCCCTCATGTGAGGACCATCCATCTACAGTGTTTTTCTATCTGCTGTGAAGTTCAAACAGGCTTATAGGCTGGCTGTGGCTGCGACCGGTGGCACAAAACAGCCAGAAAAACCATACGAGCAGCAAAGTGTGCACACACATCCGAGACCGTTTGCAGAAGCGCAGTTTGACCAGTGTCGTCTTTAAAAGGAAAGTTTTCAGAGAGCTTTCCGGCTTACGGCCATACTACCCTGAGAACGCCCGATCTCGTCCGATCTCGGAAGCTAAGCAGGGGCGGGCCTGGTTAGTACTTGGATGGGAGACCGCCTGGGAATACCAGGTGCTGTAAGCTTTTTAGGCTCTTGGCTTTCAGCAGAGGGCGCTGTTTCCCACTTCTTGGAAAACGCCATCACTTTGAATGGAGGAAGAGTATTTATTTTGCCCTCATGTGAGGAACATCCATCTACAGTGTTTTTCTATCTGCTGTGAAGTTCAAACAGGCTTATAGGCTGGCTGTGGCTGCGACCGGTGGCACAAAACAGCCAGAAAAACCATACGAGCAGCAAAGTGTGCACACACATCCGAGACCGTTTGCAGAAGCGCAGTTTGACCAGTGTCGTCTTTAAAAGGAAAGTTTTCAGAGAGCTTTCCGGCTTACGCCATACTACCCTGAGAATGCCCGATCTCGTCCGATCTCGGAAGCTAAGCAGGGGCGGGCCTGGTTAGTACTTGGATGGGAGACCGCCTGGGAATACCAGGTGCTGTAAGCTTTTTAGGCTCTTGGCTTTCAGCAGAGGGCGCTGTTTCCCACTTCTTGGAAAACGCCATCACTTTGAATGGAGGAAGAGTATTTATTTTGCCCTCATGTGAGGAACATCCATCTACAGTGTTTTTCTATCTGCTGTGAAGTTCAAACAGGCTTATAGGCTGGCTGTGGCTGCGACCGGTGGCACAAAACAGCCAGAAAAACCATACGAGCAGCAAAGTGTGCACACACATCCGAGACCGTTTGCAGAAGCGCAGTTTGACCAGTGTCGTCTTTAAAAAGAAAGTTTTCAGAGAGCTTTCCGGCTTACGGCCATACTACCCTGAAAACGCCCGATCTCGTCCGATCTCGGAAGCTAAGCAGGGGCGTGCCTGGTTAGTACTTGGATGGGAGACCGCCTGGGAATACCAGGTGCTGTAAGCTTTTTAGGCTCTTGGCGTTCAGCAGAGGGCGCTGTTTCCCACTTCTTGGAAAACGCCATCACTTTGAATGGAGGAAGAGTATTTATTTTGCCCTCATGTGAGGAACATCCATCTACAGTATTTGTCTCTCTGCTGTGAAGTTCAAACAGGCTTATAGGCTGGCTGTGGCTGCGACCGGTGGCACAAAACAGCCAGAAAAACCATACGAGCAGCAAAGTGTGCACACACATCCGAGACCGTTTGCAGAAGCGCAGTTTGACCAGTGTCGTCTTTAAAAGGAAAGTTTTCAGAGAGCTTTCCGGCTTACGGCCATACTATCCTGAGAACGCCCGATCTCGTCCGATCTCGGAAGCTAAGCAGGGCCGGGCCTGGTTAGTACTTGGATGGGAGACCGCCTGGGAATTCCAGGTGCTGTAAGCTTTTTAGGCTCTTGGCTTTCAGCAGAGGGCGCTGTTTCCCACTTCTTGGAAAACGCCATCACTTTGAATGGAGGAAGAGTATTTATTTTGCCCTCATGTGAGGAACATCCATCTATTTGTCTCTCTGCTGTGAAGTTCAAACAGGCCTATAGGCTGGCTGTGGCTGCGACCGGTGGCACAAAACAGCCAGAAAAACCATACGAGCAGCAAAGTGTGCACACACATCCGAGACCGTTTGCAGAAGCGCAGTTTGACCAGTGTCGTCTTTAAAAGGAAAGTTTTCAGAGAGCTTTCCGGCTTACGGCCATACTACCCTGAGAACGCCTGATCTCGTCCGCTCTCGGAAGCTAAGCAGGGGCGGGCCTGGTTAGTACTTGGATGGGAGACCGCCTGGGAATACCAGGTGCTGTAAGCTTTTTAGGCTCTTGGCTTTCAGCAGAGGGCGCTGTTTCCCACTTCTTGGAAAACGCCATCACTTTGAATGGAGGAAGAGTATTTATTTTGCCCTCATGTGAGGAACATCCATCTACAGTGTTTTTCTATCTGCTGTGAAGTTCAAACAGGCTTATAGGCTGGCTGTGGCTGCGACCGGTGGCACAAAACAGCCAGAAAAACCATACGAGCAGCAAAGTGTGCACACACATCCGAGACCGTTTGCAGAAGCGCAGTTTGACCAGTGTCGTCTTTAAAAGGAAAGTTTTCAGAGAGCTTTCCGGCTTACGCCATACTACCCTGAGAATGCCCGATCTCGTCCGATCTCGGAAGCTAAGCAGGGGCGGGCCTGGTTAGTACTTGGATGGGAGACCGCCTGGGAATACCAGGTGCTGTAAGCTTTTTAGGCTCTTGGCTTTCAGCAGAGGGCGCTGTTTCCCACTTCTTGGAAAACGCCATCACTTTGAATGGAGGAAGAGTATTTATTTGCCCTCATGTGAGGAACATCCATCTACAGTATTTGTCTCTCTGCTGTGAAGTTCAAACAGGCTTATAGGCTGGCTGTGGCTGCGACCGGTGGCACAAAACAGCCAGAAAAACCATACGAGCAGCAAAGTGTGCACACACATCCGAGACCGTTTGCAGAGGCGCAGTTTGACCAGTGTCGTCTTTAAAAGGAAAGTTTTCAGAGAGCTTTCCGGCTTACGGCCATACTACCCTGAGAACGCCCGATCTCGTCCGATCTCGGAAGCTAAGCAGGGGCGTGCCTGGTTAGTACTTGGATGGGAGACCGCCTGGGAATACCAAGTGCTGTAAGCTTTTTAGGCTCTTGGCTTTCAGCAGAGGGCGCTGTTTCCCACTTCTTGGAAAACGCCATCACTTTGAATGGAGGAAGAGTATTTATTTTGCCCTCATGTGAGGAACATCCATCTACAGTGTTTTTCTATCTGCTGTGAAGTTCAAACAGGCTTATAGGCTGGCTGTGGCTGCGACCGGTGGCACAAAACAGCCAGAAAAACCATACGAGCAGCAAAGTGTGCACACACATCCGAGACCGTTTGCAGAAGCGCAGTTTGACCAGTTTCGTCTTTAAAAAGAAAGTTTTCAGAGAGCTTTCTGGCTTACAGCCATACTACCCTGAGAACGCCCGATCTCGTCCGATCTCGGAAGCTAAGCAGGGGCGGGCCTGGTTAGTACTTGGATGGGAGACCGCCTGGGAATACCAGGTGCTGTAAGCTTTTTAGGCTCTTGGCGTTCAGCAGAGGGCGCTGTTTCCCACTTCTTGGAAAACGCCATCACTTTGAATGGAGGAAGAGTATTTATTTTGCCCTCATGTGAGGAACATCCATCTACAGTATTTGTCTCTCTGCTGTGAAGTTCAAACAGGCTTATAGGCTGGCTGTGGCTGCGACCGGTGGCACAAAACAGCCAGAAAAACCATACGAGCAGCAAAGTGTGCACACACATCCGAGACCGTTTGCAGAAGCGCAGTTTGACCAGTGTCGTCTTTAAAAGGAAAGTTTTCAGAGAGCTTTCCGGCTTACGGCCATACTATCCTGAGAACGCCCGATCTCGTCCGATCTCGGAAGCTAAGCAGGGCCGGGCCTGGTTAGTACTTGGATGGGAGACCGCCTGGGAATTCCAGGTGCTGTAAGCTTTTTAGGCTCTTGGCTTTCAGCAGAGGGCGCTGTTTCCCACTTCTTGGAAAACGCCATCACTTTGAATGGAGGAAGAGTATTTATTTTGCCCTCATGTGAGGAACATCCATCTATTTGTCTCTCTGCTGTGAAGTTCAAACAGGCCTATAGGCTGGCTGTGGCTGCGACCGGTGGCACAAAACAGCCAGAAAAACCATACGAGCAGCAAAGTGTGCACACACATCCGAGACCGTTTGCAGAAGCGCAATTTGACCAGTGTCGTCTTTAAAAGGAAAGTTTTCAGAGAGCTTTCCGGCTTACGGCCATACTACCCTGAGAACGCCCGATCTCGTCCGATCTCGGAAGCTAAGCAGGGGCGGGCCTGGTTAGTACTTGGATTGGAGACCGCCTGGGAATACCAGGTGCTGTAAGCTTTTTAGGCTCTTGGCTTTCAGCAGAGGGCGCTGTTTCCCACTTCTTGGAAAACGCCATCACTTTGAATGGAGGAAGAGTATTTATTTTGCCCTCATGTGAGGACCATCCATCTACAGTGTTTTTCTATCTGCTGTGAAGTTCAAACAGGCTTATAGGCTGGCTGTGGCTGCGACCGGTGGCACAAAACAGCCAGAAAAACCATACGAGCAGCAAAGTGTGCACACACATCCGAGACCGTTTGCAGAAGCGCAGTTTGACCAGTGTCGTCTTTAAAAGGAAAGTTTTCAGAGAGCTTTCCGGCTTACGGCCATACTACCCTGAGAACGCCCGATCTCGTCCGATCTCGGAAGCTAAGCAGGGGCGGGCCTGGTTAGTACTTGGATGGGAGACCGCCTGGGAATACCAGGTGCTGTAAGCTTTTTAGGCTCTTGGCGTTCAGCAGAGGGCGCTGTTTCCCACTTCTTGGAAAACGCCATCACTTTGAATGGAGGAAGAGTATTTATTTTGCCCTCATGTGAGGAACATCCATCTACAGTATTTGTCTCTCTGCTGTGAAGTTCAAACAGGCTTATAGGCTGGCTGTGGCTGCGACCGGTGGCACAAAACAGCCAGAAAAACCATACGAGCAGCAAAGTGTGCACACACATCCGAGACCGTTTGCAGAAGCGCAGTTTGACCAGTGTCGTCTTTAAAAGGAAAGTTTTCAGAGAGCTTTCCGGCTTACGGCCATACTATCCTGAGAACGCCCGATCTCGTCCGATCTCGGAAGCTAAGCAGGGGCGGACCAGGTTAGTACTTGGATGGGAGACCGCCTGGGAATACCAGGTGCTGTAAGCTTTTTAGGCTCTTGGCTTTCAGCAGAGGGCGCTGTTTCCCACTTCTTGGAAAACGCCATCACTTTGAATGGAGGAAGAGTATTTATTTTGCCCTCATGTGAGGAACATCCATCTATTTGTCTCTCTGCTGTGAAGTTCAAACAGGCCTATAGGCTGGCTGTGGCTGCAACCGGTGGCACAAAACAGCCAGAAAAACCATACAAGCAGCAAAGTGTGCACACACATCCGAGACCGTTTGCAGAAGCGCAATTTGACCAGTGTCGTCTTTAAAAGGAAAGTTTTCAGAGAGCTTTCCGGCTTACGGCCATACTACCCTGAGAACGCCCGATCTCGTCTGATCTTGGAAGCTAAGCAGGGGCGGGCCTGGTTAGTACTTGGATGGGAGACCGCCTGGGAATACCAGGTGCTGTAAGCTTTTTAGGCTCTTGGCTTTCAGCAGAGGGCGCTGTTTCCCACTTCTTGGAAAACGCCATCACTTTGAATGGAGGAAGAGTATTTATTTTGCCCTCATGTGAGGAACATCCATCTACAGTATTTGTCTCTCTGCTGTGAAGTTCAAACAGGCTTATAGGCTGGCTGTGGCTGCGACCGGTGGCACAAAACAGCCAGAAAAACCATACGAGCAGCAAAGTGTGCACACACATCCGAGACCGTTTGCAGAAGCGCAGTTTGACCAGTGTCGTCTTTAAAAGGAAAGTTTTCAGAGAGCTTTCCGGCTTACGGCCATACTATCCTGAGAACGCCCGATCTCGTCCGATCTCGGAAGCTAAGCAGGGGCGGACCTGGTTAGTACTTGGATGGGAGACCGCCTGGGAATACCAGGTGCTGTAAGCTTTTTAGGCTCTTGGCTTTCAGCAGAGGGCGCTGTTTCCCACTTCTTGGAAAACGCCATCACTTTGAATGGAGGAAGAGTATTTATTTTGCCCTCATGTGAGGAACATCCATCTACAGTGTTTTTCTATCTGCTGTGAAGTTCAAACAGGCTTATAGGCTGGCTGTGGCTGCGACCGGTGGCACAAAACAGCCAGAAAAACCATACGAGCAGCAAAGTGTGCACACACATCCGAGACCGTTTGCAGAAGCGCAGTTTGACCAGTGTCGTCTTTAAAAGGAAAGTTTTCAGAGAGCTTTCCGGCTTACGCCATACTACCCTGAGAATGCCCGATCTCGTCCGATCTCGGAAGCTAAGCAGGGGCGGGCCTGGTTAGTACTTGGATGGGAGACCGCCTGGGAATACCAGGTGCTGTAAGCTTTTTAGGCTCTTGGCTTTCAGCAGAGGGCGCTGTTTCCCACTTCTTGGAAAACGCCATCACTTTGAATGGAGGAAGAGTATTTATTTTGCCCTCATGTGAGGAACATCCATCTACAGTGTTTTTCTATCTGCTGTGAAGTTCAAACAGGCTTATAGGCTGGCTGTGGCTGCGACCGGTGGCACAAAACAGCCAGAAAAACCATACGAGCAGCAAAGTGTGCACACACATCCGAGACCGTTTGCAGAAGCGCAGTTTGACCAGTGTCGTCTTTAAAAGGAAAGTTTTCAGAGAGCTTTCCGGCTTACGGCCATACTACCCTGAGAACGCCCGATCTCGTCCGATCTCGGAAGCTAAGCAGGGGCGGGCCTGGTTTCCCACTTCTTGGAAAACGCCATCACTTTGAATGGAGGAAGAGTATTTATTTTGCCCTCATGTGAGGAACATCCATCTACAGTATTTGTCTCTCTGCTGTGAAGTTCAAACAGGCTTATAGGCTGGCTGTGGCTGCGACCGGTGGCACAAAACAGCCAGAAAAACCATACGAGCAGCAAAGTGTGCACACACATCCGAGACCGTTTGCAGAGGCGCAGTTTGACCAGTGTCGTCTTTAAAAGGAAAGTTTTCAGAGAGCTTTCCGGCTTACGGCCATACTACCCTGAGAACGCCCGATCTCGTCCGATCTCGGAAGCTAAGCAGGGGCGTGCCTGGTTAGTACTTGGATGGGAGACCGCCTGGGAATAACAGGTGCTGTAAGCTTTTTAGGCTCTTGGCTTTCAGCAGAGGGCGCTGTTTCCCACTTCTTGGAAAACGCCATCACTTTGAATGGAGGAAGAGTATTTATTTTGCCCTCATGTGAGGAACATCCATCTACAGTGTTTTTCTATCTGCTGTGAAGTTCAAAAAGGCTTATAGGCTGGCTGTGGCTGCGACCGGTGGCACAAAACAGCCAGAAAAACCATACGAGCAGCAAAGTGTGCACACACATCCGAGACCGTTTGCAGAAGCACAGTTTGACCAGTGTCGTCTTTAAAAGGAAAGTTTTCAGAGAGCTTTCCGGCTTACGGCCATACTACCCTGAGAACGCCCGATCTCGTCCGATCTCGGAAGCTAAGCAGGGGAGACCGCCTGGGAATACCAGGTGCTGTAAGCTTTTTAGGCTCTTGGCTTTCAGCAGAGGGCGCTGTTTCCCACTTCTTGGAAAACGCCATCACTTTGAATGGAGGAAGAGTATTTATTTTGCCCTCATGTGAGGAACATCCATCTACAGTATTTGTCTCTCTGCTGTGAAGTTCAAACAGGCTTATAGGCTGGCTGTGGCTGCGACCGGTGGCACAAAACAGCCAGAAAAACCATACGAGCAGCAAAGTGTGCACACACATCCGAGACCGTTTGCAGAAGCGCAGTTTGACCAGTGTCGTCTTTAAAAGGAAAGTTTTCAGAGAGCTTTCCGGCTTACGGCCATACTATCCTGAGAACGCCCGATCTCGTCCGATCTCGGAAGCTAAGCAGGGGCGGACCAGGTTAGTACTTGGATGGGAGACCGCCTGGGAATACCAGGTGCTGTAAGCTTTTTAGGCTCTTGGCTTTCAGCAGAGGGCGCTGTTTCCCACTTCTTGGAAAACGCCATCACTTTGAATGGAGGAAGAGTATTTATTTTGCCCTCATGTGAGGAACATCCATCTATTTGTCTCTCTGCTGTGAAGTTCAAACAGGCCTATAGGCTGGCTGTGGCTGCGACCGGTGGCACAAAACAGCCAGAAAAACCATACAAGCAGCAAAGTGTGCACACACATCCGAGACCGTTTGCAGAAGCGCAGTTTGACCAGTGTCGTCTTTAAAAGGAAAGTTTTCAGAGAGCTGTCCGGCTTACGGCCATACTACCCTGAGAACGCCCGATCTCGTCCGATCTCGGAAGCTAAGCAGGGGCGGGCCTGGTTAGTACTTGGATGGGAGACCGCCTGGGAATACCAGGTGCTGTAAGCTTTTTAGGCTCTTGGCTTTCAGCAGAGGGCGCTGTTTCCCACTTCTTGGAAAACGCCATCACTTTGAATGGAGGAAGAGTATTTATTTTGCCCTCATGTGAGGACCATCCATCTACAGTGTTTTTCTATCTGCTGTGAAGTTCAAACAGGCTTATAGGCTGGCTGTGGCTGCGACCGGTGGCACAAAACAGCCAGAAAAACCATACGAGCAGCAAAGTGTGCACACACATCCGAGACCGTTTGCAGAAGCGCAGTTTGACCAGTGTCGTCTTTAAAAGGAAAGTTTTCAGAGAGCTTTCCGGCTTACGGCCATACTACCCTGAGAACGCCCGATCTCGTCCGATCTCGGAAGCTAAGCAGGGGCGGGCCTGGTTAGTACTTGGATGGGAGACCGCCTGGGAATACCAGGTGCTGTAAGCTTTTTAGGCTCTTGGCTTTCAGCAGAGGGCGCTGTTTCCCACTTCTTGGAAAACGCCATCACTTTGAATGGAGGAAGAGTATTTATTTTGCCCTCATGTGAGGAACATCCATCTACAGTGTTTTTCTATCTGCTGTGAAGTTCAAACAGGCTTATAGGCTGGCTGTGGCTGCGACCGGTGGCACAAAACAGCCAGAAAAACCATACGAGCAGCAAAGTGTGCACACACATCCGAGACCGTTTGCAGAAGCGCAGTTTGACCAGTGTCGTCTTTAAAAGGAAAGTTTTCAGAGAGCTTTCCGGCTTACGCCATACTACCCTGAGAATGCCCGATCTCGTCCGATCTCGGAAGCTAAGCAGGGGCGGGCCTGGTTAGTACTTGGATGGGAGACCGCCTGGGAATACCAGGTGCTGTAAGCTTTTTAGGCTCTTGGCTTTCAGCAGAGGGCGCTGTTTCCCACTTCTTGGAAAACGCCATCACTTTGAATGGAGGAAGAGTATTTATTTGCCCTCATGTGAGGAACATCCATCTACAGTATTTGTCTCTCTGCTGTGAAGTTCAAACAGGCTTATAGGCTGGCTGTGGCTGCGACCGGTGGCACAAAACAGCCAGAAAAACCATACGAGCAGCAAAGTGTGCACACACATCCGAGACCGTTTGCAGAGGCGCAGTTTGACCAGTGTCGTCTTTAAAAGGAAAGTTTTCAGAGAGCTTTCCGGCTTACGGCCATACTACCCTGAGAACGCCCGATCTCGTCCGATCTCGGAAGCTAAGCAGGGGCGTGCCTGGTTAGTACTTGGATGGGAGACCGCCTGGGAATACCAGGTGCTGTAAGCTTTTTAGGCTCTTGGCGTTCAGCAGAGGGCGCTGTTTCCCACTTCTTGGAAAACGCCATCACTTTGAATGGA
Source organism: Dunckerocampus dactyliophorus (assembly GCF_027744805.1). NCBI lineage: Eukaryota > Metazoa > Chordata > Actinopteri > Syngnathiformes > Syngnathidae > Dunckerocampus > Dunckerocampus dactyliophorus. Next base: position 504,141 of record NC_072824.1, read on the forward strand.
GGAAGAGTATTTATTTTGCCCTCATGTGAGGAACATCCATCTACAGTATTTGTCTCTCTGCTGTGAAGTTCAAACAGGCTTATAGGCTGGCTGTGGCTGCGACCGGTGGCACAAAACAGCCAGAAAAACCATACGAGCAGCAAAGTGTGCACACACATCCGAGACCGTTTGCAGAAGCGCAGTTTGACCAGTGTCGTCTTTAAAAGGAAAGTTTTCAGAGAGCTTTCCGGCTTACGGCCATACTATCCTGAGAACGCCCGATCTCGTCCGATCTCGGAAGCTAAGCAGGGCCGGGCCTGGTTAGTACTTGGATGGGAGACCGCCTGGGAATTCCAGGTGCTGTAAGCTTTTTAGGCTCTTGGCTTTCAGCAGAGGGCGCTGTTTCCCACTTCTTGGAAAACGCCATCACTTTGAATGGAGGAAGAGTATTTATTTTGCCCTCATGTGAGGAACATCCATCTATTTGTCTCTCTGCTGTGAAGTTCAAACAGGCCTATAGGCTGGCTGTGGCTGCGACCGGTGGCACAAAACAGCCAGAAAAACCATACGAGCAGCAAAGTGTGCACACACATCCGAGACCGTTTGCAGAAGCGCAGTTTGACCAGTGTCGTCTTTAAAAGGAAAGTTTTCAGAGAGCTTTCCGGCTTACGGCCATACTACCCTGAGAACGCCTGATCTCGTCCGCTCTCGGAAGCTAAGCAGGGGCGGGCCTGGTTAGTACTTGGATGGGAGACCGCCTGGGAATACCAGGTGCTGTAAGCTTTTTAGGCTCTTGGCTTTCAGCAGAGGGCGCTGTTTCCCACTTCTTGGAAAACGCCATCACTTTGAATGGAGGAAGAGTATTTATTTTGCCCTCATGTGAGGAACATCCATCTACAGTGTTTTTCTATCTGCTGTGAAGTTCAAACAGGCTTATAGGCTGGCTGTGGCTGCGACCGGTGGCACAAAACAGCCAGAAAAACCATACGAGCAGCAAAGTGTGCACACACATCCGAGACCGTTTGCAGAAGCGCAGTTTGACCAGTGTCGTCTTTAAAAGGAAAGTTTTCAGAGAGCTTTCCGGCTTACGCCATACTACCCTGAGAATGCCCGATCTCGTCCGATCTCGGAAGCTAAGCAGGGGCGGGCCTGGTTAGTACTTGGATGGGAGACCGCCTGGGAATACCAGGTGCTGTAAGCTTTTTAGGCTCTTGGCTTTCAGCAGAGGGCGCTGTTTCCCACTTCTTGGAAAACGCCATCACTTTGAATGGAGGAAGAGTATTTATTTGCCCTCATGTGAGGAACATCCATCTACAGTATTTGTCTCTCTGCTGTGAAGTTCAAACAGGCTTATAGGCTGGCTGTGGCTGCGACCGGTGGCACAAAACAGCCAGAAAAACCATACGAGCAGCAAAGTGTGCACACACATCCGAGACCGTTTGCAGAGGCGCAGTTTGACCAGTGTCGTCTTTAAAAGGAAAGTTTTCAGAGAGCTTTCCGGCTTACGGCCATACTACCCTGAGAACGCCCGATCTCGTCCGATCTCGGAAGCTAAGCAGGGGCGTGCCTGGTTAGTACTTGGATGGGAGACCGCCTGGGAATACCAGGTGCTGTAAGCTTTTTAGGCTCTTGGCTTTCAGCAGAGGGCGCTGTTTCCCACTTCTTGGAAAACGCCATCACTTTGAATGGAGGAAGAGTATTTATTTTGCCCTCATGTGAGGAACATCCATCTACAGTGTTTTTCTATCTGCTGTGAAGTTCAAACAGGCTTATAGGCTGGCTGTGGCTGCGACCGGTGGCACAAAACAGCCAGAAAAACCATACGAGCAGCAAAGTGTGCACACACATCCGAGACCGTTTGCAGAAGCGCAGTTTGACCAGTTTCGTCTTTAAAAAGAAAGTTTTCAGAGAGCTTTCTGGCTTACGGCCATACTACCCTGAGAACGCCCGATCTCGTCCGATCTCGGAAGCTAAGCAGGGGCGGGCCTGGTTAGTACTTGGATGGGAGACCGCCTGGGAATACCAGGTGCTGTAAGCTTTTTAGGCTCTTGGCGTTCAGCAGAGGGCGCTGTTTCCCACTTCTTGGAAAACGCCATCACTTTGAATGGAGGAAGAGTATTTATTTTGCCCTCATGTGAGGAACATCCATCTACAGTATTTGTCTCTCTGCTGTGAAGTTCAAACAGGCTTATAGGCTGGCTGTGGCTGCGACCGGTGGCACAAAACAGCCAGAAAAACCATACGAGCAGCAAAGTGTGCACACACATCCGAGACCGTTTGCAGAAGCGCAGTTTGACCAGTGTCGTCTTTAAAAGGAAAGTTTTCAGAGAGCTTTCCGGCTTACGGCCATACTATCCTGAGAACGCCCGATCTCGTCCGATCTCGGAAGCTAAGCAGGGCCGGGCCTGGTTAGTACTTGGATGGGAGACCGCCTGGGAATTCCAGGTGCTGTAAGCTTTTTAGGCTCTTGGCTTTCAGCAGAGGGCGCTGTTTCCCACTTCTTGGAAAACGCCATCACTTTGAATGGAGGAAGAGTATTTATTTTGCCCTCATGTGAGGAACATCCATCTATTTGTCTCTCTGCTGTGAAGTTCAAACAGGCCTATAGGCTGGCTGTGGCTGCGACCGGTGGCACAAAACAGCCAGAAAAACCATACGAGCAGCAAAGTGTGCACACACATCCGAGACCGTTTGCAGAAGCGCAATTTGACCAGTGTCGTCTTTAAAAGGAAAGTTTTCAGAGAGCTTTCCGGCTTACGGCCATACTACCCTGAGAACGCCCGATCTCGTCCGATCTCGGAAGCTAAGCAGGGGCGGGCCTGGTTAGTACTTGGATTGGAGACCGCCTGGGAATACCAGGTGCTGTAAGCTTTTTAGGCTCTTGGCTTTCAGCAGAGGGCGCTGTTTCCCACTTCTTGGAAAACGCCATCACTTTGAATGGAGGAAGAGTATTTATTTTGCCCTCATGTGAGGAACATCCATCTACAGTATTTGTCTCTCTGCTGTGAAGTTCAAACAGGCTTATAGGCTGGCTGTGGCTGCGACCGGTGGCACAAAACAGCCAGAAAAACCATACGAGCAGCAAAGTGTGCACACACATCCGAGACCGTTTGCAGAAGCGCAGTTTGACCAGTGTCGTCTTTAAAAGGAAAGTTTTCAGAGAGCTTTCCGGCTTACGGCCATACTATCCTGAGAACGCCCGATCTCGTCCGATCTCGGAAGCTAAGCAGGGGCGGACCTGGTTAGTACTTGGATGGGAGACCGCCTGGGAATACCAGGTGCTGTAAGCTTTTTAGGCTCTTGGCTTTCAGCAGAGGGCGCTGTTTCCCACTTCTTGGAAAACGCCATCACTTTGAATGGAGGAAGAGTATTTATTTTGCCCTCATGTGAGGAACATCCATCTATTTGTCTCTCTGCTGTGAAGTTCAAACAGGCCTATAGGCTGGCTGTGGCTGCGACCGGTGGCACAAAACAGCCAGAAAAACCATACGAGCAGCAAAGTGTGCACACACATCCGAGACCGTTTGCAGAAGCGCAGTTTGACCAGTGTCGTCTTTAAAAGGAAAGTTTTCAGAGAGCTTTCCGGCTTACGGCCATACTACCCTGAGAACGCCCGATCTCGTCCGATCTCGGAAGCTAAGCAGGGGCGGGCCTGGTTAGTACTTGGATTGGAGACCGCCTGGGAATACCAGGTGCTGTAAGCTTTTTAGGCTCTTGGCTTTCAGCAGAGGGCGCTGTTTCCCACTTCTTGGAAAACGCCATCACTTTGAATGGAGGAAGAGTATTTATTTTGCCCTCATGTGAGGACCATCCATCTACAGTGTTTTTCTATCTGCTGTGAAGTTCAAACAGGCTTATAGGCTGGCTGTGGCTGCGACCGGTGGCACAAAACAGCCAGAAAAACCATACGAGCAGCAAAGTGTGCACACACATCCGAGACCGTTTGCAGAAGCGCAGTTTGACCAGTGTCGTCTTTAAAAGGAAAGTTTTCAGAGAGCTTTCCGGCTTACGGCCATACTACCCTGAGAACGCCCGATCTCGTCCGATCTCGGAAGCTAAGCAGGGGCGGGCCTGGTTAGTACTTGGATGGGAGACCGCCTGGGAATACCAGGTGCTGTAAGCTTTTTAGGCTCTTGGCTTTCAGCAGAGGGCGCTGTTTCCCACTTCTTGGAAAACGCCATCACTTTGAATGGAGGAAGAGTATTTATTTTGCCCTCATGTGAGGAACATCCATCTACAGTGTTTTTCTATCTGCTGTGAAGTTCAAACAGGCTTATAGGCTGGCTGTGGCTGCGACCGGTGGCACAAAACAGCCAGAAAAACCATACGAGCAGCAAAGTGTGCACACACATCCGAGACCGTTTGCAGAAGCGCAGTTTGACCAGTGTCGTCTTTAAAAGGAAAGTTTTCAGAGAGCTTTCCGGCTTACGCCATACTACCCTGAGAATGCCCGATCTCGTCCGATCTCGGAAGCTAAGCAGGGGCGGGCCTGGTTAGTACTTGGATGGGAGACCGCCTGGGAATACCAGGTGCTGTAAGCTTTTTAGGCTCTTGGCTTTCAGCAGAGGGCGCTGTTTCCCACTTCTTGGAAAACGCCATCACTTTGAATGGAGGAAGAGTATTTATTTTGCCCTCATGTGAGGAACATCCATCTACAGTGTTTTTCTATCTGCTGTGAAGTTCAAACAGGCTTATAGGCTGGCTGTGGCTGCGACCGGTGGCACAAAACAGCCAGAAAAACCATACGAGCAGCAAAGTGTGCACACACATCCGAGACCGTTTGCAGAAGCGCAGTTTGACCAGTGTCGTCTTTAAAAAGAAAGTTTTCAGAGAGCTTTCTGGCTTACGGCCATACTACCCTGAAAACGCCCGATCTCGTCCGATCTCGGAAGCTAAGCAGGGGCGGGCCTGGTTAGTACTTGGATGGGAGACCGCCTGGGAATACCAGGTGCTGTAAGCTTTTTAGGCTCTTGGCGTTCAGCAGAGGGCGCTGTTTCCCACTTCTTGGAAAACGCCATCACTTTGAATGGAGGAAGAGTATTTATTTTGCCCTCATGTGAGGAACATCCATCTACAGTATTTGTCTCTCTGCTGTGAAGTTCAAACAGGCTTATAGGCTGGCTGTGGCTGCGACCGGTGGCACAAAACAGCCAGAAAAACCATACGAGCAGCAAAGTGTGCACACACATCCGAGACCGTTTGCAGAAGCGCAGTTTGACCAGTGTCGTCTTTAAAAGGAAAGTTTTCAGAGAGCTTTCCGGCTTACGGCCATACTATCCTGAGAACGCCCGATCTCGTCCGATCTCGGAAGCTAAGCAGGGGCGGACCAGGTTAGTACTTGGATGGGAGACCGCCTGGGAATACCAGGTGCTGTAAGCTTTTTAGGCTCTTGGCTTTCAGCAGAGGGCGCTGTTTCCCACTTCTTGGAAAACGCCATCACTTTGAATGGAGGAAGAGTATTTATTTTGCCCTCATGTGAGGAACATCCATCTATTTGTCTCTCTGCTGTGAAGTTCAAACAGGCCTATAGGCTGGCTGTGGCTGCGACCGGTGGCACAAAACAGCCAGAAAAACCATACAAGCAGCAAAGTGTGCACACACATCCGAGACCGTTTGCAGAAGCGCAATTTGACCAGTGTCGTCTTTAAAAGGAAAGTTTTCAGAGAGCTTTCCGGCTTACGGCCATACTACCCTGAGAACGCCCGATCTCGTCCGATCTTGGAAGCTAAGCAGGGGCGGGCCTGGTTAGTACTTGGATGGGAGACCGCCTGGGAATACCAGGTGCTGTAAGCTTTTTAGGCTCTTGGCTTTCAGCAGAGGGCGCTGTTTCCCACTTCTTGGAAAACGCCATCACTTTGAATGGAGGAAGAGTATTTATTTTGCCCTCATGTGAGGAACATCCATCTACAGTATTTGTCTCTCTGCTGTGAAGTTCAAACAGGCTTATAGGCTGGCTGTGGCTGCGACCGGTGGCACAAAACAGCCAGAAAAACCATACGAGCAGCAAAGTGTGCACACACATCCGAGACCGTTTGCAGAAGCGCAGTTTGACCAGTGTCGTCTTTAAAAGGAAAGTTTTCAGAGAGCTTTCCGGCTTACGGCCATACTATCCTGAGAACGCCCGATCTCGTCCGATCTCGGAAGCTAAGCAGGGGCGGACCTGGTTAGTACTTGGATGGGAGACCGCCTGGGAATACCAGGTGCTGTAAGCTTTTTAGGCTCTTGGCTTTCAGCAGAGGGCGCTGTTTCCCACTTCTTGGAAAACGCCATCACTTTGAATGGAGGAAGAGTATTTATTTTGCCCTCATGTGAGGAACATCCATCTATTTGTCTCTCTGCTGTGAAGTTCAAACAGGCCTATAGGCTGGCTGTGGCTGCGACCGGTGGCACAAAACAGCCAGAAAAACCATACGAGCAGCAAAGTGTGCACACACATCCGAGACCGTTTGCAGAAGCGCAGTTTGACCAGTGTCGTCTTTAAAAGGAAAGTTTTCAGAGAGCTTTCCGGCTTACGGCCATACTACCCTGAGAACGCCCGATCTCGTCCGATCTCGGAAGCTAAGCAGGGGCGGGCCTGGTTTCCCACTTCTTGGAAAACGCCATCACTTTGAATGGAGGAAGAGTATTTATTTTGCCCTCATGTGAGGAACATCCATCTACAGTATTTGTCTCTCTGCTGTGAAGTTCAAACAGGCTTATAGGCTGGCTGTGGCTGCGACCGGTGGCACAAAACAGCCAGAAAAACCATACGAGCAGCAAAGTGTGCACACACATCCGAGACCGTTTGCAGAGGCGCAGTTTGACCAGTGTCGTCTTTAAAAGGAAAGTTTTCAGAGAGCTTTCCGGCTTACGGCCATACTACCCTGAGAACGCCCGATCTCGTCCGATCTCGGAAGCTAAGCAGGGGCGTGCCTGGTTAGTACTTGGATGGGAGACCGCCTGGGAATAACAGGTGCTGTAAGCTTTTTAGGCTCTTGGCTTTCAGCAGAGGGCGCTGTTTCCCACTTCTTGGAAAACGCCATCACTTTGAATGGAGGAAGAGTATTTATTTTGCCCTCATGTGAGGAACATCCATCTACAGTGTTTTTCTATCTGCTGTGAAGTTCAAACAGGCTTATAGGCTGGCTGTGGCTGCGACCGGTGGCACAAAACAGCCAGAAAAACCATACGAGCAGCAAAGTGTGCACACACATCCGAGACCGTTTGCAGAAGCACAGTTTGACCAGTGTCGTCTTTAAAAGGAAAGTTTTCAGAGAGCTTTCCGGCTTACGGCCATACTACCCTGAGAACGCCCGATCTCGTCCGATCTCGGAAGCTAAGCAGGGGAGACCGCCTGGGAATACCAGGTGCTGTAAGCTTTTTAGGCTCTTGGCTTTCAGCAGAGGGCGCTGTTTCCCACTTCTTGGAAAACGCCATCACTTTGAATGGAGGAAGAGTATTTATTTTGCCCTCATGTGAGGAACATCCATCTACAGTATTTGTCTCTCTGCTGTGAAGTTCAAACAGGCTTATAGGCTGGCTGTGGCTGCGACCGGTGGCACAAAACAGCCAGAAAAACCATACGAGCAGCAAAGTGTGCACACACATCCGAGACCGTTTGCAGAAGCGCAGTTTGACCAGTGTCGTCTTTAAAAGGAAAGTTTTCAGAGAGCTTTCCGGCTTACGGCCATACTATCCTGAGAACGCCCGATCTCGTCCGATCTCGGAAGCTAAGCAGGGGCGGACCAGGTTAGTACTTGGATGGGAGACCGCCTGGGAATACCAGGTGCTGTAAGCTTTTTAGGCTCTTGGCTTTCAGCAGAGGGCGCTGTTTCCCACTTCTTGGAAAACGCCATCACTTTGAATGGAGGAAGAGTATTTATTTTGCCCTCATGTGAGGAACATCCATCTATTTGTCTCTCTGCTGTGAAGTTCAAACAGGCCTATAGGCTGGCTGTGGCTGCGACCGGTGGCACAAAACAGCCAGAAAAACCATACAAGCAGCAAAGTGTGCACACACATCCGAGACCGTTTGCAGAAGCGCAGTTTGACCAGTGTCGTCTTTAAAAGGAAAGTTTTCAGAGAGCTGTCCGGCTTACGGCCATACTACCCTGAGAACGCCCGATCTCGTCCGATCTCGGAAGCTAAGCAGGGGCGGGCCTGGTTAGTACTTGGATGGGAGACCGCCTGGGAATACCAGGTGCTGTAAGCTTTTTAGGCTCTTGGCTTTCAGCAGAGGGCGCTGTTTCCCACTTCTTGGAAAACGCCATCACTTTGAATGGAGGAAGAGTATTTATTTTGCCCTCATGTGAGGACCATCCATCTACAGTGTTTTTCTATCTGCTGTGAAGTTCAAACAGGCTTATAGGCTGGCTGTGGCTGCGACCGGTGGCACAAAACAGCCAGAAAAACCATACGAGCAGCAAAGTGTGCACACACATCCGAGACCGTTTGCAGAAGCGCAGTTTGACCAGTGTCGTCTTTAAAAGGAAAGTTTTCAGAGAGCTTTCCGGCTTACGGCCATACTACCCTGAGAACGCCCGATCTCGTCCGATCTCGGAAGCTAAGCAGGGGCGGGCCTGGTTAGTACTTGGATGGGAGACCGCCTGGGAATACCAGGTGCTGTAAGCTTTTTAGGCTCTTGGCTTTCAGCAGAGGGCGCTGTTTCCCACTTCTTGGAAAACGCCATCACTTTGAATGGAGGAAGAGTATTTATTTTGCCCTCATGTGAGGAACATCCATCTACAGTGTTTTTCTATCTGCTGTGAAGTTCAAACAGGCTTATAGGCTGGCTGTGGCTGCGACCGGTGGCACAAAACAGCCAGAAAAACCATACGAGCAGCAAAGTGTGCACACACATCCGAGACCGTTTGCAGAAGCGCAGTTTGACCAGTGTCGTCTTTAAAAGGAAAGTTTTCAGAGAGCTTTCTGGCTTACGCCATACTACCCTGAGAATGCCCGATCTCGTCCGATCTCGGAAGCTAAGCAGGGGCGGGCCTGGTTAGTACTTGGATGGGAGACCGCCTGGGAATACCAGGTGCTGTAAGCTTTTTAGGCTCTTGGCTTTCAGCAGAGGGCGCTGTTTCCCACTTCTTGGAAAACGCCATCACTTTGAATGGAGGAAGAGTATTTATTTGCCCTCATGTGAGGAACATCCATCTACAGTATTTGTCTCTCTGCTGTGAAGTTCAAACAGGCTTATAGGCTGGCTGTGGCTGCGACCGGTGGCACAAAACAGCCAGAAAAACCATACGAGCAGCAAAGTGTGCACACACATCCGAGACCGTTTGCAGAGGCGCAGTTTGACCAGTGTCGTCTTTAAAAGGAAAGTTTTCAGAGAGCTTTCCGGCTTACGGCCATACTACCCTGAGAGCGCCCGATCTCGTCCGATCTCGGAAGCTAAGCAGGGGCGTGCCTGGTTAGTACTTGGATGGGAGACCGCCTGGGAATACCAGGTGCTGTAAGCTTTTTAGGCTCTTGGCGTTCAGCAGAGGGCGCTGTTTCCCACTTCTTGGAAAACGCCATCACTTTGAATGGAGGAAGAGTATTTATTTTGCCCTCATGTGAGGAACATCCATCTACAGTATTTGTCTCTCTGCTGTGAAGTTCAAACAGGCTTATAGGCTGGCTGTGGCTGCGACCGGTGGCACAAAACAGCCAGAAAAACCATACGAGCAGCAAAGTGTGCACACACATCCGAGACCGTTTGCAGAAGCGCAGTTTGACCAGTGTCGTCTTTAAAAGGAAAGTTTTCAGAGAGCTTTCCGGCTTACGGCCATACTATCCTGAGAACGCCCGATCTCGTCCGATCTCGGAAGCTAAGCAGGGCCGGGCCTGGTTAGTACTTGGATGGGAGACCGCCTGGGAATTCCAGGTGCTGTAAGCTTTTTAGGCTCTTGGCTTTCAGCAGAGGGCGCTGTTTCCCACTTCTTGGAAAACGCCATCACTTTGAATGGAGGAAGAGTATTTATTTTGCCCTCATGTGAGGAACATCCATCTATTTGTCTCTCTGCTGTGAAGTTCAAACAGGCCTATAGGCTGGCTGTGGCTGCGACCGGTGGCACAAAACAGCCAGAAAAACCATACGAGCAGCAAAGTGTGCACACACATCCGAGACCGTTTGCAGAAGCGCAGTTTGACCAGTGTCGTCTTTAAAAGGAAAGTTTTCAGAGAGCTTTCCGGCTTACGGCCATACTACCCTGAGAACGCCTGATCTCGTCCGCTCTCGGAAGCTAAGCAGGGGCGGGCCTGGTTAGTACTTGGATGGGAGACCGCCTGGGAATACCAGGTGCTGTAAGCTTTTTAGGCTCTTGGCTTTCAGCAGAGGGCGCTGTTTCCCACTTCTTGGAAAACGCCATCACTTTGAATGGAGGAAGAGTATTTATTTTGCCCTCATGTGAGGAACATCCATCTACAGTGTTTTTCTATCTGCTGTGAAGTTCAAACAGGCTTATAGGCTGGCTGTGGCTGCGACCGGTGGCACAAAACAGCCAGAAAAACCATACGAGCAGCAAAGTGTGCACACACATCCGAGACCGTTTGCAGAAGCGCAGTTTGACCAGTGTCGTCTTTAAAAGGAAAGTTTTCAGAGAGCTTTCCGGCTTACGCCATACTACCCTGAGAATGCCCGATCTCGTCCGATCTCGGAAGCTAAGCAGGGGCGGGCCTGGTTAGTACTTGGATGGGAGACCGCCTGGGAATACCAGGTGCTGTAAGCTTTTTAGGCTCTTGGCTTTCAGCAGAGGGCGCTGTTTCCCACTTCTTGGAAAACGCCATCACTTTGAATGGAGGAAGAGTATTTATTTGCCCTCATGTGAGGAACATCCATCTACAGTATTTGTCTCTCTGCTGTGAAGTTCAAACAGGCTTATAGGCTGGCTGTGGCTGCGACCGGTGGCACAAAACAGCCAGAAAAACCATACGAGCAGCAAAGTGTGCACACACATCCGAGACCGTTTGCAGAGGCGCAGTTTGACCAGTGTCGTCTTTAAAAGGAAAGTTTTCAGAGAGCTTTCCGGCTTACGGCCATACTACCCTGAGAACGCCCGATCTCGTCCGATCTCGGAAGCTAAGCAGGGGCGTGCCTGGTTAGTACTTGGATGGGAGACCGCCTGGGAATACCAGGTGCTGTAAGCTTTTTAGGCTCTTGGCTTTCAGCAGAGGGCGCTGTTTCCCACTTCTTGGAAAACGCCATCACTTTGAATGGAGGAAGAGTATTTATTTTGCCCTCATGTGAGGAACATCCATCTACAGTGTTTTTCTATCTGCTGTGAAGTTCAAACAGGCTTATAGGCTGGCTGTGGCTGCGACCGGTGGCACAAAACAGCCAGAAAAACCATACGAGCAGCAAAGTGTGCACACACATCCGAGACCGTTTGCAGAAGCGCAGTTTGACCAGTTTCGTCTTTAAAAAGAAAGTTTTCAGAGAGCTTTCTGGCTTACGGCCATACTACCCTGAGAACGCCCGATCTCGTCCGATCTCGGAAGCTAAGCAGGGGCGGGCCTGGTTAGTACTTGGATGGGAGACCGCCTGGGAATACCAGGTGCTGTGAGCTTTTTAGGCTCTTGGCGTTCAGCAGAGGGCGCTGTTTCCCACTTCTTGGAAAACGCCATCACTTTGAATGGAGGAAGAGTATTTATTTTGCCCTCATGTGAGGAACATCCATCTACAGTATTTGTCTCTCTGCTGTGAAGTTCAAACAGGCTTATAGGCTGGCTGTGGCTGCGACCGGTGGCACAAAACAGCCAGAAAAACCATACGAGCAGCAAAGTGTGCACACACATCCGAGACCGTTTGCAGAAGCGCAGTTTGACCAGTGTCGTCTTTAAAAGGAAAGTTTTCAGAGAGCTTTCCGGCTTACGGCCATACTATCCTGAGAACGCCCGATCTCGTCCGATCTCGGAAGCTAAGCAGGGCCGGGCCTGGTTAGTACTTGGATGGGAGACCGCCTGGGAATTCCAGGTGCTGTAAGCTTTTTAGGCTCTTGGCTTTCAGCAGAGGGCGCTGTTTCCCACTTCTTGGAAAACGCCATCACTTTGAATGGAGGAAGAGTATTTATTTTGCCCTCATGTGAGGAACATCCATCTATTTGTCTCTCTGCTGTGAAGTTCAAACAGGCCTATAGGCTGGCTGTGGCTGCGACCGGTGGCACAAAACAGCCAGAAAAACCATACGAGCAGCAAAGTGTGCACACACATCCGAGACCGTTTGCAGAAGCGCAATTTGACCAGTGTCGTCTTTAAAAGGAAAGTTTTCAGAGAGCTTTCCGGCTTACGGCCATACTACCCTGAGAACGCCCGATCTCGTCCGATCTCGGAAGCTAAGCAGGGGCGGGCCTGGTTAGTACTTGGATTGGAGACCGCCTGGGAATACCAGGTGCTGTAAGCTTTTTAGGCTCTTGGCTTTCAGCAGAGGGCGCTGTTTCCCACTTCTTGGAAAACGCCATCACTTTGAATGGAGGAAGAGTATTTATTTTGCCCTCATGTGAGGACCATCCATCTACAGTGTTTTTCTATCTGCTGTGAAGTTCAAACAGGCTTATAGGCTGGCTGTGGCTGCGACCGGTGGCACAAAACAGCCAGAAAAACCATACGAGCAGCAAAGTGTGCACACACATCCGAGACCGTTTGCAGAAGCGCAGTTTGACCAGTGTCGTCTTTAAAAGGAAAGTTTTCAGAGAGCTTTCCGGCTTACGGCCATACTACCCTGAGAACGCCCGATCTCGTCCGATCTCGGAAGCTAAGCAGGGGCGGGCCTGGTTAGTACTTGGATGGGAGACCGCCTGGGAATACCAGGTGCTGTAAGCTTTTTAGGCTCTTGGCTTTCAGCAGAGGGCGCTGTTTCCCACTTCTTGGAAAACGCCATCACTTTGAATGGAGGAAGAGTATTTATTTTGCCCTCATGTGAGGAACATCCATCTACAGTGTTTTTCTATCTGCTGTGAAGTTCAAACAGGCTTATAGGCTGGCTGTGGCTGCGACCGGTGGCACAAAACAGCCAGAAAAACCATACGAGCAGCAAAGTGTGCACACACATCCGAGACCGTTTGCAGAAGCGCAGTTTGACCAGTGTCGTCTTTAAAAGGAAAGTTTTCAGAGAGCTTTCCGGCTTACGCCATACTACCCTGAGAATGCCCGATCTCGTCCGATCTCGGAAGCTAAGCAGGGGCGGGCCTGGTTAGTACTTGGATGGGAGACCGCCTGGGAATACCAGGTGCTGTAAGCTTTTTAGGCTCTTGGCTTTCAGCAGAGGGCGCTGTTTCCCACTTCTTGGAAAACGCCATCACTTTGAATGGAGGAAGAGTATTTATTTTGCCCTCATGTGAGGAACATCCATCTACAGTGTTTTTCTATCTGCTGTGAAGTTCAAACAGGCTTATAGGCTGGCTGTGGCTGCGACCGGTGGCACAAAACAGCCAGAAAAACCATACGAGCAGCAAAGTGTGCACACACATCCGAGACCGTTTGCAGAAGCGCAGTTTGACCAGTGTCGTCTTTAAAAAGAAAGTTTTCAGAGAGCTTTCTGGCTTACGGCCATACTACCCTGAAAACGCCCGATCTCGTCCGATCTCGGAAGCTAAGCAGGGGCGGGCCTGGTTAGTACTTGGATGGGAGACCGCCTGGGAATACCAGGTGCTGTAAGCTTTTTAGGCTCTTGGCGTTCAGCAGAGGGCGCTGTTTCCCACTTCTTGGAAAACGCCATCACTTTGAATGGAGGAAGAGTATTTATTTTGCCCTCATGTGAGGAACATCCATCTACAGTATTTGTCTCTCTGCTGTGAAGTTCAAACAGGCTTATAGGCTGGCTGTGGCTGCGACCGGTGGCACAAAACAGCCAGAAAAACCATACGAGCAGCAAAGTGTGCACACACATCCGAGACCGTTTGCAGAAGCGCAGTTTGACCAGTGTCGTCTTTAAAAGGAAAGTTTTCAGAGAGCTTTCCGGCTTACGGCCATACTATCCTGAGAACGCCCGATCTCGTCCGATCTCGGAAGCTAAGCAGGGGCGGACCAGGTTAGTACTTGGATGGGAGACCGCCTGGGAATACCAGGTGCTGTAAGCTTTTTAGGCTCTTGGCTTTCAGCAGAGGGCGCTGTTTCCCACTTCTTGGAAAACGCCATCACTTTGAATGGAGGAAGAGTATTTATTTTGCCCTCATGTGAGGAACATCCATCTATTTGTCTCTCTGCTGTGAAGTTCAAACAGGCCTATAGGCTGGCTGTGGCTGCGACCGGTGGCACAAAACAGCCAGAAAAACCATACAAGCAGCAAAGTGTGCACACACATCCGAGACCGTTTGCAGAAGCGCAATTTGACCAGTGTCGTCTTTAAAAGGAAAGTTTTCAGAGAGCTTTCCGGCTTACGGCCATACTACCCTGAGAACGCCCGATCTCGTCCGATCTTGGAAGCTAAGCAGGGGCGGGCCTGGTTAGTACTTGGATGGGAGACCGCCTGGGAATACCAGGTGCTGTAAGCTTTTTAGGCTCTTGGCTTTCAGCAGAGGGCGCTGTTTCCCACTTCTTGGAAAACGCCATCACTTTGAATGGAGGAAGAGTATTTATTTTGCCCTCATGTGAGGAACATCCATCTACAGTATTTGTCTCTCTGCTGTGAAGTTCAAACAGGCTTATAGGCTGGCTGTGGCTGCGACCGGTGGCACAAAACAGCCAGAAAAACCATACGAGCAGCAAAGTGTGCACACACATCCGAGACCGTTTGCAGAAGCGCAGTTTGACCAGTGTCGTCTTTAAAAGGAAAGTTTTCAGAGAGCTTTCCGGCTTACGGCCATACTATCCTGAGAACGCCCGATCTCGTCCGATCTCGGAAGCTAAGCAGGGGCGGACCTGGTTAGTACTTGGATGGGAGACCGCCTGGGAATACCAGGTGCTGTAAGCTTTTTAGGCTCTTGGCTTTCAGCAGAGGGCGCTGTTTCCCACTTCTTGGAAAACGCCATCACTTTGAATGGAGGAAGAGTATTTATTTTGCCCTCATGTGAGGAACATCCATCTATTTGTCTCTCTGCTGTGAAGTTCAAACAGGCCTATAGGCTGGCTGTGGCTGCGACCGGTGGCACAAAACAGCCAGAAAAACCATACGAGCAGCAAAGTGTGCACACACATCCGAGACCGTTTGCAGAAGCGCAGTTTGACCAGTGTCGTCTTTAAAAGGAAAGTTTTCAGAGAGCTTTCCGGCTTACGGCCATACTACCCTGAGAACGCCCGATCTCGTCCGATCTCGGAAGCTAAGCAGGGGCGGGCCTGGTTAGTACTTGGATGGGAGACCGCCTGGGAATACCAGGTGCTGTAAGCTTTTTAGGCTCTTGGCTTTCAGCAGAGGGCGCTGTTTCCCACTTCTTGGAAAACGCCATCACTTTGAATGGAGGAAGAGTATTTATTTTGCCCTCATGTGAGGAACATCCATCTACAGTGTTTTTCTATCTGCTGTGAAGTTCAAACAGGCTTATAGGCTGGCTGTGGCTGCGACCGGTGGCACAAAACAGCCAGAAAAACCATACGAGCAGCAAAGTGTGCACACACATCCGAGACCGTTTGCAGAAGCGCAGTTTGACCAGTGTCGTCTTTAAAAGGAAAGTTTTCAGAGAGCTTTCCGGCTTACGGCCATACTACCCTGAGAACGCCCGATCTCGTCCGATCTCGGAAGCTAAGCAGGGGCGGGCCTGGTTTCCCACTTCTTGGAAAACGCCATCACTTTGAATGGAGGAAGAGTATTTATTTTGCCCTCATGTGAGGAACATCCATCTACAGTATTTGTCTCTCTGCTGTGAAGTTCAAACAGGCTTATAGGCTGGCTGTGGCTGCGACCGGTGGCACAAAACAGCCAGAAAAACCATACGAGCAGCAAAGTGTGCACACACATCCGAGACCGTTTGCAGAGGCGCAGTTTGACCAGTGTCGTCTTTAAAAGGAAAGTTTTCAGAGAGCTTTCCGGCTTACGGCCATACTACCCTGAGAACGCCCGATCTCGTCCGATCTCGGAAGCTAAGCAGGGGCGTGCCTGGTTAGTACTTGGATGGGAGACCGCCTGGGAATAACAGGTGCTGTAAGCTTTTTAGGCTCTTGGCTTTCAGCAGAGGGCGCTGTTTCCCACTTCTTGGAAAACGCCATCACTTTGAATGGAGGAAGAGTATTTATTTTGCCCTCATGTGAGGAACATCCATCTACAGTGTTTTTCTATCTGCTGTGAAGTTCAAACAGGCTTATAGGCTGGCTGTGGCTGCGACCGGTGGCACAAAACAGCCAGAAAAACCATACGAGCAGCAAAGTGTGCACACACATCCGAGACCGTTTGCAGAAGCACAGTTTGACCAGTGTCGTCTTTAAAAGGAAAGTTTTCAGAGAGCTTTCCGGCTTACGGCCATACTACCCTGAGAACGCCCGATCTCGTCCGATCTCGGAAGCTAAGCAGGGGAGACCGCCTGGGAATACCAGGTGCTGTAAGCTTTTTAGGCTCTTGGCTTTCAGCAGAGGGCGCTGTTTCCCACTTCTTGGAAAACGCCATCACTTTGAATGGAGGAAGAGTATTTATTTTGCCCTCATGTGAGGAACATCCATCTACAGTGTTTTTCTATCTGCTGTGAAGTTCAAACAGGCTTATAGGCTGGCTGTGGCTGCGACCGGTGGCACAAAACAGCCAGAAAAACCATACGAGCAGCAAAGTGTGCACACACATCCGAGACCGTTTGCAGAAGCGCAGTTTGACCAGTGTCGTCTTTAAAAGGAAAGTTTTCAGAGCGCTTTCCGGCTTACGGCCATACTACCCTGAGAACGCCCGATCTCGTCCGATCTCGGAAGCTAAGCAGGGGCGGGCCTGGTTAGTACTTGGATGGGAGACCGCCTGGGAATACCAGGTGCTGTAAGCTTTTTAGGCTCTTGGCTTTCAGCAGAGGGCGCTGTTTCCCACTTCTTGGAAAACGCCATCACTTTGAATGGAGGAAGAGTATTTATTTTGCCCTCATGTGAGGAACATCCATCTACAGTATTTGTCTCTCTGCTGTGAAGTTCAAACAGGCTTATAGGCTGGCTGTGGCTGCGACCGGTGGCACAAAACAGCCAGAAAAACCATACGAGCAGCAAAGTGTGCACACACATCCGAGACCGTTTGCAGAAGCGCAGTTTGACCAGTGTCGTCTTTAAAAGGAAAGTTTTCAGAGAGCTTTCCGGCTTACGGCCATACTATCCTGAGAACGCCCGATCTCGTCCGATCTCGGAAGCTAAGCAGGGGCGGACCTGGTTAGTACTTGGATGGGAGACCGCCTGGGAATACCAGGTGCTGTAAGCTTTTTAGGCTCTTGGCTTTCAGCAGAGGGCGCTGTTTCCCACTTCTTGGAAAACGCCATCACTTTGAATGGAGGAAGAGTATTTATTTTGCCCTCATGTGAGGAACATCCATCTACAGTGTTTTTCTATCTGCTGTGAAGTTCAAACAGGCTTATAGGCTGGCTGTGGCTGCGACCGGTGGCACAAAACAGCCAGAAAAACCATACGAGCAGCAAAGTGTGCACACACATCCGAGACCGTTTGCAGAAGCGCAGTTTGACCAGTGTCGTCTTTAAAAGGAAAGTTTTCAGAGCGCTTTCCGGCTTACGGCCATACTACCCTGAGAACGCCCGATCTCGTCCGATCTCGGAAGCTAAGCAGGGGCGGGCCTGGTTAGTACTTGGATGGGAGACCGCCTGGGAATACCAGGTGCTGTAAGCTTTTTAGGCTCTTGGCTTTCAGCAGAGGGCGCTGTTTCCCACTTCTTGGAAAACGCCATCACTTTGAATGGAGGAAGAGTATTTATTTTGCCCTCATGTGAGGAACATCCATCTATTTGTCTCTCTGCTGTGAAGTTCAAACAGGCCTATAGGCTGGCTGTGGCTGCGACCGGTGGCACAAAACAGCCAGAAAAACCATACAAGCAGCAAAGTGTGCACACACATCCGAGACCGTTTGCAGAAGCGCAATTTGACCAGTGTCGTCTTTAAAAGGAAAGTTTTCAGAGAGCTTTCCGGCTTACGGCCACACTACCCTGAGAACGCCCGATCTCGTCCGATCTCGGAAGCTAAGCAGGGGCGGGCCTGGTTAGTACTTGGATGGGAGACCGCCTGGGAATACCAGGTGCTGTAAGCTTTTTAGGCTCTTGGCTTTCAGCAGAGGGCGCTGTTTCCCACTTCTTGGAAAACGCCATCACTTTGAATGGAGGAAGAGTATTTATTTTGCCCTCATGTGAGGAACATCCATCTACAGTGTTTTTCTATCTGCTGTGAAGTTCAAACAGGCTTATAGGCTGGCTGTGGCTGCGACCGGTGGCACAAAACAGCCAGAAAAACCATACGAGCAGCAAAGTGTGCACACACATCCGAGACCGTTTGCAGAAGCGCAGTTTGACCAGTGTCGTCTTTAAAAGGAAAGTTTTCAGAGCGCTTTCCGGCTTACGGCCATACTATCCTGAGAACGCCCGATCTCGTCCGATCTCGGAAGCTAAGCAGGGGCGGACCTGGTTAGTACTTGGATGGGAGACCGCCTGGGAATACCAGGTGCTGTAAGCTTTTTAGGCTCTTGGCTTTCAGCAGAGGGCGCTGTTTCCCACTTCTTGGAAAACGCCATCACTTTGAATGGAGGAAGAGTATTTATTTTGCCCTCATGTGAGGAACATCCATCTATTTGTCTCTCTGCTGTGAAGTTCAAACAGGCCTATAGGCTGGCTGTGGCTGCGACCGGTGGCACAAAACAGCCAGAAAAACCATACAAGCAGCAAAGTGTGCACACACATCCGAGACCGTTTGCAGAAGCGCAATTTGACCAGTGTCGTCTTTAAAAGGAAAGTTTTCAGAGAGCTTTCCGGCTTACGGCCATACTACCCTGAGAACGCCCGATCTCGTCCGATCTCGGAAGCTAAGCAGGGGCGGGCCTGGTTAGTACTTGGATGGGAGACCGCCTGGGAATACCAGGTGCTGTAAGCTTTTTAGGCTCTTGGCTTTCAGCAGAGGGCGCTGTTTCCCACTTCTTGGAAAACGCCATCACTTTGAATGGAGGAAGAGTATTTATTTTGCCCTCATGTGAGGAACATCCATCTACAGTGTTTTTCTATCTGCTGTGAAGTTCAAACAGGCTTATAGGCTGGCTGTGGCTGCGACCGGTGGCACAAAACAGCCAGAAAAACCATACGAGCAGCAAAGTGTGCACACACATCCGAGACCGTTTGCAGAAGCGCAGTTTGACCAGTGTCGTCTTTAAAAGGAAAGTTTTCAGAGAGCTTTCCGGCTTACGGCCATACTACCCTGAGAACGCCCGATCTCGTCCGATCTCGGAAGCTAAGCAGGGGCGGGCCTGGTTTCCCACTTCTTGGAAAACGCCATCACTTTGAATGGAGGAAGAGTATTTATTTTGCCCTCATGTGAGGAACATCCATCTACAGTATTTGTCTCTCTGCTGTGAAGTTCAAACAGGCTTATAGGCTGGCTGTGGCTGCGACCGGTGGCACAAAACAGCCAGAAAAACCATACGAGCAGCAAAGTGTGCACACACATCCGAGACCGTTTGCAGAGGCGCAGTTTGACCAGTGTCGTCTTTAAAAGGAAAGTTTTCAGAGAGCTTTCCGGCTTACGGCCATACTACCCTGAGAACGCCCGATCTCGTCCGATCTCGGAAGCTAAGCAGGGGCGTGCCTGGTTAGTACTTGGATGGGAGACCGCCTGGGAATAACAGGTGCTGTAAGCTTTTTAGGCTCTTGGCTTTCAGCAGAGGGCGCTGTTTCCCACTTCTTGGAAAACGCCATCACTTTGAATGGAGGAAGAGTATTTATTTTGCCCTCATGTGAGGAACATCCATCTACAGTGTTTTTCTATCTGCTGTGAAGTTCAAACAGGCTTATAGGCTGGCTGTGGCTGCGACCGGTGGCACAAAACAGCCAGAAAAACCATACGAGCAGCAAAGTGTGCACACACATCCGAGACCGTTTGCAGAAGCACAGTTTGACCAGTGTCGTCTTTAAAAGGAAAGTTTTCAGAGAGCTTTCCGGCTTACGGCCATACTACCCTGAGAACGCCCGATCTCGTCCGATCTCGGAAGCTAAGCAGGGGAGACCGCCTGGGAATACCAGGTGCTGTAAGCTTTTTAGGCTCTTGGCTTTCAGCAGAGGGCGCTGTTTCCCACTTCTTGGAAAACGCCATCACTTTGAATGGAGGAAGAGTATTTATTTTGCCCTCATGTGAGGAACATCCATCTACAGTGTTTTTCTATCTGCTGTGAAGTTCAAACAGGCTTATAGGCTGGCTGTGGCTGCGACCGGTGGCACAAAACAGCCAGAAAAACCATACGAGCAGCAAAGTGTGCACACACATCCGAGACCGTTTGCAGAAGCGCAGTTTGACCAGTGTCGTCTTTAAAAGGAAAGTTTTCAGAGCGCTTTCCGGCTTACGGCCATACTACCCTGAGAACGCCCGATCTCGTCCGATCTCGGAAGCTAAGCAGGGGCGGGCCTGGTTAGTACTTGGATGGGAGACCGCCTGGGAATACCAGGTGCTGTAAGCTTTTTAGGCTCTTGGCTTTCAGCAGAGGGCGCTGTTTCCCACTTCTTGGAAAACGCCATCACTTTGAATGGAGGAAGAGTATTTATTTTGCCCTCATGTGAGGAACATCCATCTACAGTATTTGTCTCTCTGCTGTGAAGTTCAAACAGGCTTATAGGCTGGCTGTGGCTGCGACCGGTGGCACAAAACAGCCAGAAAAACCATACGAGCAGCAAAGTGTGCACACACATCCGAGACCGTTTGCAGAAGCGCAGTTTGACCAGTGTCGTCTTTAAAAGGAAAGTTTTCAGAGAGCTTTCCGGCTTACGGCCATACTATCCTGAGAACGCCCGATCTCGTCCGATCTCGGAAGCTAAGCAGGGGCGGACCTGGTTAGTACTTGGATGGGAGACCGCCTGGGAATACCAGGTGCTGTAAGCTTTTTAGGCTCTTGGCTTTCAGCAGAGGGCGCTGTTTCCCACTTCTTGGAAAACGCCATCACTTTGAATGGAGGAAGAGTATTTATTTTGCCCTCATGTGAGGAACATCCATCTACAGTGTTTTTCTATCTGCTGTGAAGTTCAAACAGGCTTATAGGCTGGCTGTGGCTGCGACCGGTGGCACAAAACAGCCAGAAAAACCATACGAGCAGCAAAGTGTGCACACACATCCGAGACCGTTTGCAGAAGCGCAGTTTGACCAGTGTCGTCTTTAAAAGGAAAGTTTTCAGAGCGCTTTCCGGCTTACGGCCATACTACCCTGAGAACGCCCGATCTCGTCCGATCTCGGAAGCTAAGCAGGGGCGGGCCTGGTTAGTACTTGGATGGGAGACCGCCTGGGAATACCAGGTGCTGTAAGCTTTTTAGGCTCTTGGCTTTCAGCAGAGGGCGCTGTTTCCCACTTCTTGGAAAACGCCATCACTTTGAATGGAGGAAGAGTATTTATTTTGCCCTCATGTGAGGAACATCCATCTATTTGTCTCTCTGCTGTGAAGTTCAAACAGGCCTATAGGCTGGCTGTGGCTGCGACCGGTGGCACAAAACAGCCAGAAAAACCATACAAGCAGCAAAGTGTGCACACACATCCGAGACCGTTTGCAGAAGCGCAATTTGACCAGTGTCGTCTTTAAAAGGAAAGTTTTCAGAGAGCTTTCCGGCTTACGGCCACACTACCCTGAGAACGCCCGATCTCGTCCGATCTCGGAAGCTAAGCAGGGGCGGGCCTGGTTAGTACTTGGATGGGAGACCGCCTGGGAATACCAGGTGCTGTAAGCTTTTTAGGCTCTTGGCTTTCAGCAGAGGGCGCTGTTTCCCACTTCTTGGAAAACGCCATCACTTTGAATGGAGGAAGAGTATTTATTTTGCCCTCATGTGAGGAACATCCATCTACAGTGTTTTTCTATCTGCTGTGAAGTTCAAACAGGCTTATAGGCTGGCTGTGGCTGCGACCGGTGGCACAAAACAGCCAGAAAAACCATACGAGCAGCAAAGTGTGCACACACATCCGAGACCGTTTGCAGAAGCGCAGTTTGACCAGTGTCGTCTTTAAAAGGAAAGTTTTCAGAGCGCTTTCCGGCTTACGGCCATACTATCCTGAGAACGCCCGATCTCGTCCGATCTCGGAAGCTAAGCAGGGGCGGACCTGGTTAGTACTTGGATGGGAGACCGCCTGGGAATACCAGGTGCTGTAAGCTTTTTAGGCTCTTGGCTTTCAGCAGAGGGCGCTGTTTCCCACTTCTTGGAAAACGCCATCACTTTGAATGGAGGAAGAGTATTTATTTTGCCCTCATGTGAGGAACATCCATCTATTTGTCTCTCTGCTGTGAAGTTCAAACAGGCCTATAGGCTGGCTGTGGCTGCGACCGGTGGCACAAAACAGCCAGAAAAACCATACAAGCAGCAAAGTGTGCACACACATCCGAGACCGTTTGCAGAAGCGCAATTTGACCAGTGTCGTCTTTAAAAGGAAAGTTTTCAGAGAGCTTTCCGGCTTACGGCCATACTACCCTGAGAACGCCCGATCTCGTCCGATCTCGGAAGCTAAGCAGGGGCGGGCCTGGTTAGTACTTGGATGGGAGACCGCCTGGGAATACCAGGTGCTGTAAGCTTTTTAGGCTCTTGGCTTTCAGCAGAGGGCGCTGTTTCCCACTTCTTGGAAAACGCCATCACTTTGAATGGAGGAAGAGTATTTATTTTGCCCTCATGTGAGGAACATCCATCTACAGTGTTTTTCTATCTGCTGTGAAGTTCAAACAGGCTTATAGGCTGGCTGTGGCTGCGACCGGTGGCACAAAACAGCCAGAAAAACCATACGAGCAGCAAAGTGTGCACACACATCCGAGACCGTTTGCAGAAGCGCAGTTTGACCAGTGTCGTCTTTAAAAGGAAAGTTTTCAGAGCGCTTTCCGGCTTACGGCCATACTACCCTGAGAACGCCCGATCTCGTCCGATCTCGGAAGCTAAGCAGGGGCGGACCTGGTTAGTACTTGGATGGGAGACCGCCTGGGAATACCAGGTGCTGTAAGCTTTTTAGGCTCTTGGCTTTCAGCAGAGGGCGCTGTTTCCCACTTCTTGGAAAACGCCATCACTTTGAATGGAGGAAGAGTATTTATTTTGCCCTCATGTGAGGAACATCCATCTACAGTATTTGTCTCTCTGCTGTGAAGTTCAAACAGGCTTATAGGCTGGCTGTGGCTGCGACCGGTGGCACAAAACAGCCAGAAAAACCATACGAGCAGCAAAGTGTGCACACACATCCGAGACCGTTTGCAGAAGCGCAGTTTGACCAGTGTCGTCTTTAAAAGGAAAGTTTTCAGAGAGCTTTCCGGCTTACGGCCATACTATCCTGAGAACGCCCGATCTCGTCCGATCTCGGAAGCTAAGCAGGGGCGGACCTGGTTAGTACTTGGATGGGAGACCGCCTGGGAATACCAGGTGCTGTAAGCTTTTTAGACTCTTGGCTTTCAGCAGAGGGCGCTGTTTCCCACTTCTTGGAAAACGCCATCACTTTGAATGGAGGAAGAGTATTTATTTTGCCCTCATGTGAGGAACATCCATCTATTTGTCTCTCTGCTGTGAAGTTCAAACAGGCCTATAGGCTGGCTGTGGCTGCGACCGGTGGCACAAAACAGCCAGAAAAACCATACAAGCAGCAAAGTGTGCACACACATCCGAGACCGTTTGCAGAAGCGCAATTTGACCAGTGTCGTCTTTAAAAGGAAAGTTTTCAGAGAGCTTTCCGGCTTACGGCCACACTACCCTGAGAACGCCCGATCTCGTCCGATCTCGGAAGCTAAGCAGGGGCGGGCCTGGTTAGTACTTGGATGGGAGACCGCCTGGGAATACCAGGTGCTGTAAGCTTTTTAGGCTCTTGGCTTTCAGCAGAGGGCGCTGTTTCCCACTTCTTGGAAAACGCCATCACTTTGAATGGAGGAAGAGTATTTATTTTGCCCTCATGTGAGGAACATCCATCTACAGTGTTTTTCTATCTGCTGTGAAGTTCAAACAGGCTTATAGGCTGGCTGTGGCTGCGACCGGTGGCACAAAACAGCCAGAAAAACCATACGAGCAGCAAAGTGTGCACACACATCCGAGACCGTTTGCAGAAGCGCAGTTTGACCAGTGTCGTCTTTAAAAGGAAAGTTTTCAGAGCGCTTTCCGGCTTACGGCCATACTATCCTGAGAACGCCCGATCTCGTCCGATCTCGGAAGCTAAGCAGGGGCGGACCTGGTTAGTACTTGGATGGGAGACCGCCTGGGAATACCAGGTGCTGTAAGCTTTTTAGACTCTTGGCTTTCAGCAGAGGGCGCTGTTTCCCACTTCTTGGAAAACGCCATCACTTTGAATGGAGGAAGAGTATTTATTTTGCCCTCATGTGAGGAACATCCATCTATTTGTCTCTCTGCTGTGAAGTTCAAACAGGCCTATAGGCTGGCTGTGGCTGCGACCGGTGGCACAAAACAGCCAGAAAAACCATACAAGCAGCAAAGTGTGCACACACATCCGAGACCGTTTGCAGAAGCGCAATTTGACCAGTGTCGTCTTTAAAAGGAAAGTTTTCAGAGAGCTTTCCGGCTTACGGCCACACTACCCTGAGAACGCCCGATCTCGTCCGATCTCGGAAGCTAAGCAGGGGCGGGCCTGGTTAGTACTTGGATGGGAGACCGCCTGGGAATACCAGGTGCTGTAAGCTTTTTAGGCTCTTGGCTTTCAGCAGAGGGCGCTGTTTCCCACTTCTTGGAAAACGCCATCACTTTGAATGGAGGAAGAGTATTTATTTTGCCCTCATGTGAGGAACATCCATCTACAGTGTTTTTCTATCTGCTGTGAAGTTCAAACAGGCTTATAGGCTGGCTGTGGCTGCGACCGGTGGCACAAAACAGCCAGAAAAACCATACGAGCAGCAAAGTGTGCACACACATCCGAGACCGTTTGCAGAAGCGCAGTTTGACCAGTGTCGTCTTTAAAAGGAAAGTTTTCAGAGCGCTTTCCGGCTTACGGCCATACTATCCTGAGAACGCCCGATCTCGTCCGATCTCGGAAGCTAAGCAGGGGCGGACCTGGTTAGTACTTGGATGGGAGACCGCCTGGGAATACCAGGTGCTGTAAGCTTTTTAGGCTCTTGGCTTTCAGCAGAGGGCGCTGTTTCCCACTTCTTGGAAAACGCCATCACTTTGAATGGAGGAAGAGTATTTATTTTGCCCTCATGTGAGGAACATCCATCTATTTGTCTCTCTGCTGTGAAGTTCAAACAGGCCTATAGGCTGGCTGTGGCTGCGACCGGTGGCACAAAACAGCCAGAAAAACCATACAAGCAGCAAAGTGTGCACACACATCCGAGACCGTTTGCAGAAGCGCAATTTGACCAGTGTCGTCTTTAAAAGGAAAGTTTTCAGAGAGCTTTCCGGCTTACGGCCATACTACCCTGAGAACGCCCGATCTCGTCCGATCTCGGAAGCTAAGCAGGGGCGGGCCTGGTTAGTACTTGGATGGGAGACCGCCTGGGAATACCAGGTGCTGTAAGCTTTTTAGGCTCTTGGCTTTCAGCAGAGGGCGCTGTTTCCCACTTCTTGGAAAACGCCATCACTTTGAATGGAGGAAGAGTATTTATTTTGCCCTCATGTGAGGAACATCCATCTACAGTGTTTTTCTATCTGCTGTGAAGTTCAAACAGGCTTATAGGCTGGCTGTGGCTGCGACCGGTGGCACAAAACAGCCAGAAAAACCATACGAGCAGCAAAGTGTGCACACACATCCGAGACCGTTTGCAGAAGCGCAGTTTGACCAGTGTCGTCTTTAAAAGGAAAGTTTTCAGAGCGCTTTCCGGCTTACGGCCATACTACCCTGAGAACGCCCGATCTCGTCCGATCTCGGAAGCTAAGCAGGGGCG